>NW_027219747.1:0-108139 GCF_027580195.1 Bos mutus
AGGAGCTGAGCAGACTGCCATTAAGTGGCTAAGCAGACTCTAAACACGTGACTCAGGAGGCTTGACACCCGTGACTGAGCAAACACGAATCTTGCAGCCCAGCAGACAATACTCCTGGAGCTGAGCAGGCAGGAATCACGCAGCTCAGCTGGCAATTGTCAAGCAGATGAGCAGACAGGAATCAGGCAGCTCAGCGGGCAATTGTCATGCAGATAAGCCGGCAGGAATCACGCAGCTCAGCAGGCCCTGATCACGTGACTCTGCAGGCACTGATCACGTGGCTGATCAAGTACAGATCACGTGACTGAGCATGCACTGATCACGTGGCTATCATGCACTGATCACGTGACTGGGCATGCACTGAGCACGTGGCTGATCAGGCACTGATCACATGGCTGATCATGCACTGATCACGTGTTTCATCATGCAGTGATCGTGACTGACAGGCGATCATCGTGGGACTGCTGCACGCACTAATCACGCGACTGGCAATCATGCACTGATCACGTGACTGATCATGCACTGATCACTGACGATCATGGCTGATTGGGCACTGATCATGTGTTTCAGGCAGTGATCAGTGACTGACAGGATCGCTGATCATGGGACTGTGCACGCACCGATCACGTGGCTGATCATGCACTCACCACGTGACTGGGCATGCAGTGATCACGTGGCTGATCGGGCACTGATCACGTGTTTGATCAGGCAGGTGATCAGTGACTGACAGGCGCTGATCATGGGACTGTGCACGCACTGATCACGTGGCTGATCAGGAACTCACCACCTGACTGCGCATGCAGTGATCACGTGGCTGATCGGGCACTGATCACGTGTTTATCAGGCAGTGATCAGTGACTGACAGGCGCTGATCATGGGACTGTGCACGCACTGATCACGTGGCTGATCAGGAACTGACCACCTGACTGCCCATGCAGTGATCACGTGGCTGGTCGTTCACTGATCACGCGTGTTTATCATACGGTGATCACGTGACTGAGTGACTGCATGCACTGACTATTGACGACCATGCACTGATCAGGCTGGACAGCACTGATCACGTGGCTGATCATACAATGATCACGGCCGATCATGCACTCATCACGTGACTGATCGCACTGATCAGGGGGCTATATTGCACTGATCACATGCAGTTCATGCACTGATCACATGGCAGTTCATGCACTGATCATGTGACTGATCATGCACTGATCACGTGACTGATCATGCACTAATCACGTGGCTATCATTCACTGATGTCATGGATGTTCATACACTGATCATAACTGATTATGCACTGATCAAGGACTGATCATACACAGTTCATGCGACTGAACCTACCCGATCGAAACATCATGCACTGATCGTGGCTATCATGCACTGGACACGTGACTGATCATGCACTGATCATGTGACTGAGCATGTGCCCGGCACGTATCTGATCATGCACTGATCACGTGGCTGATCATGCAGTCATCACATTGCTGATCATACACGCGGCTGACTCATGCACTGATCACCTGGCTGATCGCACACATTGATCAGTAAACGATGCACTGTCACGTGGCTGATAATGCACTAATCACATTGTTGATCATGCACTACTTAGGTGGCCTGATCATACGCAGTCCCGCGAATGATCATGGCTGATCATGCTAACATGCACAGATCCGTGGCTGATCATGCACTGATCACGTGATGCTGATAATGCACGGGAACACGTGGCCGCTCTACACTGATGCGTGACTGATCCGACACTGATCACGTGCCTGTGCATGCAGTGACTCGTGGCTGTCATGCACTGAACACAGGACTGTGCATGCACTGATCGACGTGGCCCATCATGACCGATCAGGGGACTCATCATGCACTGATCACGCGTCTGATCATGCACTGATCACGTGACTGATCATACACTGTCGACCACGGACTGATCATACACTGATCACTTGGCTGATCATGCACTTATACGTGGCTGATCCTGCACTGCACATGGTCATACACCGATCGCGTGACTGATAATGCACCTATCACGGGGCTGATCATGCCCTGATCACGTGATGATCATGCAATGATCACGTGACGATCATGCACTGATCACGTGGCTGATCATGTAGTCTTTCAGGTGGCTGATCATCCACTGATCACGTGGCTGATAATGCACTAATCACGCGGGCTGATCATAACTGCTTAGGTGACTGATCATACTGATCAATAAATGAACATGCACTGATCGTGGCTGAACACTACCGATCCGTAGCTGATCATGCACTGATCACGTCACTGATAATGCACTGATCACTTGGCTATCATGCACTGATAACGTGGCTGATCATACACTGATCACGTTATTGTGCATGCAGTGATCTCGTGACTATCATGCACTGATAACGGGACTGTGCAGGCACTGATCACGTGGCTCATCATACACTAATAACGGGGCTGATCGTACTGATCACGCGTGGTTATCATTCTGACATCGTGACTGTGCATGCAGAGAGTACGTGGCTGATCATGCACTGATCGCTGGACTGATCATGCACTTATCCGTGGCTATCATACACTGATCACGTGGCTGATCATGCACTGATCACGTGGCTATCATTCAGTGATCACTTGACTGTGCATGCATTGATCACGCGACTGATCGGCGCACACAATCACGGGCTATCATGTACTGATGTGGCTGATCATGCACTGATCATGAAGGTGAGCATACACTGATATGACGATCGTAATGATCACGGCTGATCATGCACTGATCACGTGGCTATCATGCAGTGATGTCATGGCTATTCATACACTGATCACGTGACTGATTACGCACTCACGTGCCGATCATGCACTGATCACGCCATACATGCACTGATCCTCGGCTGATCACACCTGATCATGTGACTGAACATGCACGATCAGGTGCCTGATCATGCATTGATCACGCGGCTATCATCCAGCGATCACGTGGGTGATCATACAATGATCACGTGACTGGCTTACTGACACATGGCATGCACTGATCACGTGGCTGATCGCGCATTGATCACGGGGCTGATCATGCACTGATCACGTGGCTGATAATGCACTAATCACATTGTTGATCATGCACTGGTTAGGTGGCAGATCATACACTGATCACCTGAATGATCATGCACTGATCATGTGTCTAACATGCACAGATCCCGTGGCTGATCATGCACTGATCACGTGACTGATCATGCACTGATCACATGACTGATCATGCACTGATCATGTGGCTATCATGCGCGATGTCGCGGATGTTCCTTACACTAATCCGTCGCTGGTGTATGCACTGATCACGTGACTGATGATGCACTAATCACGTGGCTATCATGCACTGATCACGCGGCTGAACCTACACTGATCACGTAACTGGTCATGCACTGATCACGTGGCTTGCATGCACTGATCACGCGGCTGATCATGCACTCCAGCATGGAACTGATCATGCACTGATCACCTGGCTATCATACACTGATCACGTGGCTGATCATCCCACTGATCGCGTGGCTATCATTCACTGATCACTTGACTGTGCATGGCACTGATCAAGCAGATGAGCAGGCACTGATCACGCAGCTAAGCTGATCATTATCACTCAGCTGAGTAGACTGGAATCACGCAGCTCATCAGGCCCTGACATCACGCACTGTTCAGGTGGCTGATCATGCACTGATCAGGTGGCTGATCATACACTGATCACGTGACTGATGCATGCACTGATCACACACTGATGATTCTACACTGATCACGTGACTGATCATGCACTGATGATCTCATGACTGATCATGCACTGATCAGCTGGCTGATCATGAACTGATCATGGCTGATCATGCACTGATCACGTGGCTGATCATAAACTGATCACGTGGCTGAGCATGCAGTGATCACGTGTGTGAATGGCACTGATCATGTCACTGATCATGCACTGATCACGTGGCTGATAATGCACTGATCACGTGCCTGATCATGCACTGATCACCAAGAGCTGAGCATGCACTGATCACGGAATCATCATGCAATATTCACGGACCTGAGCTCATGCACTGATCACGTGGCTGATCATGCATAATCAAGTGATGAGCATGCACCAGGAATGTGGCAGCTCATGGCACTGATCAAGCAGATGAGCAGGAACTGATCATGCACTGATCTGATCATGCAATTGATCACGCAGATGACATGCACTGATCACACTGCTCAGTAGGCCCTGATCACGTGACTGATCATGCACTGATCACGTGGCTGATCATGCACTGATCACTGGCTGATCATGCACTGATCACGTGGCTGATCATTCACTGATCACGTGACTGATCATGCACTGATCACGTGAATGATCATACACTGATCACATGACTGATCATGCACTGATCAAGTGGCTGATCATGCACTGATCACGTGACTGATCATGCACTAATCACGTGGCTATCATGCACTGATCACGCGGCTGAACCTACACTGATCACGTAACTGGTCATGCACTGATCACGTGGCTTGCATGCACTGATCACACGGCTGATCATGCACTGATCATGTGACTGAGCATGTACCGATCAGGTAGCTATCGTGCATTGATCTCTTGGCTATCATGCACTGATCACGTGGCTGATCATGCAATGATCACGTGAGTACATCATGCACTGATCACGTGGCTGATCATACAGTGATCACGTGGCTGATCATGCACTGATCACGTGGCTGATAATGCACTAATCACATTGTTGATCATGCACTCGTTAGGTGGCTGATCATACACTGATCACGTGACTGATCATCCACTGATTAATCATGTACTGGTCACGTGGCTATCATGCACTGATCACGTGGCTGATTATACACTGATCACCTGACTGATCATGAACTGATCACGTGGCTATCATGCACTGATGTTGTGCCTGATCATGCACTGATCACGTGAGCTGAGCATGCACTGATCACGTGGCTGATCATGCACTAATCACGGACCTCAGCATGTGATGATCACGCTGCTGATCTGGCAATCATCACGTGGCTGATCATGCACTGATCACGCGGCTGCATGCATTGTCACGTGGTGATGTAGGCACTGATCACGCAACTCAGCTGGCAATTGTCAAGCAGCTGAGCAGACATGAATCATCACAGCTCAGTGGCCCTGGTCACGTGACTGATCATGCACTGATCACGTGGCTGATCATGCACTGATCACGGCTGCTGATCATGCACTGATCACGTGGATGTTCATACACTGATCACCTCACTGATCATGCACTGATCACGTGACTGATCATGCACTGATCACGTGGCTATCATGCACTGATCACGGGGCTGAACATGCACTGATCACGTAACTGATCATGCACTGATCACGTGGCTGATCATGCACTGATCACGTGGCTGATCATGCACTGATCACGTGACTGATCATGCACTGATCACGCTGCTGATCATGCACTGATCACGTGGCTGATCATGCACTGATCACGTGGCTGATCATACACTGATCACGTGACTGATCATGCACTGATCACGTGGCTGATCATGCACTGATCGTGGCTGATCATGCACTGATCACGTGGCTGATCATGCACTGATCACATTGCTGATCATGCACTGATCACGGTGGCTGATCATGCACTGATCACGTGACTGATCATGCACTGATCTGATCATGTGGCTGATCATGATCACTGATCCGTGGCTGATCATGCACTGATCACGTGACTGATAATGCACTGATCACTTGGCTATCATGCACTGATCACGTGGCTGATCATACACTGATCACGTGACTGTTCATGCAGTGATCTCGTGGCTATCATGCACTGATAACGGGACTGTGCATGCACTGATCACGTGGCTCATCATACACTAATAACGGGACTGATCATGCACTGATCATGTGGCTATCATTCCCTGATAACGTGACTGTGCATGCACTGGTCACATGGCTGATCATACACTGATCACGGGACTGATCATGCACTTATCACGTGGCTATCCTGCATTGATCACATGGTTATCATGCACTGATCACGTGGCTGATCATACACTGATCACGTGACTGATCATGCACTGATCACGTGGCTGATCATGCACTGATCACGTGGCTGATCATGCACTGATCACGTTGCTGATCATGCACTGATCACGTGGCTGATCATACACTGATCACGTGACTGATCATGCACTGATCACGTGGCTGATCATGCACTGATCACGTGGCTGATCATGCACTGATCACGTGACTGATCATGCACTGATCACGTGGCTGATCATGCACTGATCACGTGGCTGATCATGCACTGATCACGTGACTGATCATGCGTGACTGCTGATCATGCACTGATCACGTGGCTGATCATGCACTGATCACGTGGCTGATCATGCACTGATCACGTGGCTGATCATGCACTGATCACGTGGACTGATCATGCACTGATCACGTGACTGATCATGCACTGATCACGTGGCTGATCATGCACTGATCACGTGGCTGATCATGCACTGATCACGTGACTGATCATGCACTGATCACGTGGCTGATCATGCACTGATCACGTGACTGTGCATGCACTGATCACGTGGCTGGCTGATCACACTGATCACGTGGCTGATCATGCACTGATCACGACTGATCATGCACACTGATCACGTGACTGATCATGCACTGATCACGTGGCTGATCATGCACTGATCACGTGACTGATCATGCACTGATCACGTGGCTGATCATGCACTGATCACGTGGCTGATCATGCACTGATCACGTGGATGATCGCACACTGATCACGTGACTGATCATGCACTGATCACGTGACTGATCATGCACTGATCACGTGGGCTGATCATGCACTGATCACGTGCTGATCATGCACTGATCACGTGGCTGATCATGCACTGATCACGTGACTGATCATGCACTGATCACGTGGCTGATCATGCACTGATCACGTGGCTGATCATGCACTGATCACGTGGCTGATCATCACACACGATGCACTGATCATGCACTGATCATGCTGATCATCACGTGACTGATCTGATCATGCACTGATCACGTGGCTGATCATGCACTGATCACGTGGCTGATCATGCACACTGATCACGTGACTGATCATGCACTGATCACGTGGCTGATCATGCACTGATCACGTGGCTGATCATGCACTGATCACGTGGCTGATCATGCACTGATCACGTGGCTGATCATGCACTGATCACGTGGCTGATCATGCACTGATCACGTGGCTGATCATGCACTGATCACGTGACTGATCATGCACTGATCACGTGGCTGATCATGCACTGATCACGTGGCTGATCATGCACTGATCACGTGGCTGATCATGCACTGATCACGTGGCTGATCATGCACTGATCACGGACTGATCATGCACTGATCGTGTGCTGTGATCATGCACTGATCTGGTGGCTGATCATGCACTGATCACGTGGCTGATCATCACACTGATCACTGATCACGTGACTGATCATGCACTGATCACGTGGCTGATCATGCACTGATCACGTGGCTGATCATCATGCACTGATCACGTGGCTGATCATACACTGATCACGTGACTGATCATGCACTGATCACGTGACTGATCATGCACTGATCACGTGGCTGATCATGCACTGATCATGTGGCTGATCATGCACTGATCACGTGGCTGATCATGCACTGATCACGTGACTGATCATGCACTGATCACGTGGCTGATCATGCACAGGGATCACGTGACTGATCATGCACTGATCACGTGGCTGATCATGCACTGATCACGTGACTGATCATGCACTGATCACGTGGCTGATCATGCACTGATCACGTGACTGATCATGCACTGATCACGTGGCTGATCATGCACTGATCACGTGGCTGATCATGCACTGATCACGTGGCTGATCATGCACTGATCACGTGGCTGATCATGCACTGATCACGTGGCTGATCATGCACTGATCACGTGGCTGATCATGCACTGGTCACGTGGCTGATCATGCACTGATCACATGGTGATCATGCACTGATCACGTGCCTGATCATGCACTGATCACGTGACTGATCATGCACTGATCACGTGGCTGATCATGCACTGATCACGTGGCTGATCATGCACTGATCACGTGGCTGATGATCATGCACTGATCGTGTCACTGATCATGCACTGATCACGTGCTGATCATGCACTGATCACGTGGCTGATCATGCACTGATCACGTGGCTGATCATGCACTGATCACGTGCTGATCATGCACTGATCACGTGCTGATGCATGCACTGATCACGTGGCTGATCATGCACTGATCACGTGACTGATCATGCACTGATCACGTGCTGATCATGCACTGATCACGTGGCTGATCATGCACTGATCACGTGGCTGATCATACACTGATCACGTGACTGATCATGCACTGATCACGTGGCTGATCATCATGCTGATCACGTGGCTGATGCACTGATCATGCACTGATCACGTGGCTGATCATGCACTGATCGTGTGCTGATCATGCACTGATCACGTGGCTGATCATGCACTGATCACGTGGCTGATCATGCACTGATCACGTGGCTGATCATTGCACTGATCACGTGGCTGATCATGCACTGATCACGTGGCTGATCATGCACTGATCACGTGGCTGATCATGCACTGATCACGTGGCTGATCATGCACTGATCACGTGACTGATCATGCACTGATCACGTGGCTGATCATGCACTGATCACGTGGCTGATCATGCACTGATCACGTGGCTGATCATGCACTGATCACGTGGCTGATCATGCACACTGATCACGTGACTGATCATCATGCACTGATCGTGGCTGATCATGCACTGATCACGTGGCTGATCATGCACTGATCACGTGCTGGCTGATCATGCACTGATCACGTGACTGATCATGCACTGATCACGTGGCTGATCATGCACTGATCACGTGGCTGATCATGCACTGATCACGTGACTGATCATGCACTGATCACGTGACTGATCATGCACTGATCACGTGGCTGATCATGCACTGATCACGTGGCTGATCATGCACTGATCACGTGGCTGATCATGCACTGATCACGTGGCTGATCATGCACTGATCACGTGGCTGATCATGCACTGATCACGTGGCTGATCATGCACTGATCACGTGGCTGATCATGCACTGATCACCTGGCTGATCATGCACTGATCACGTGGCTGATCATGCACTGATCACGTGGCTGATCATGCACTGATCACGTGGCTGATCATGCACTGATCACGTGTGGCTGATCATGCACACTGATCACGTGGCTGATCATGCACTGATCACGTGGCTGATCATGCACTGATCACGTGGCTGATCATGCACTGATCACGTGGCTGATCATGCACTGATCATGTGACTGATGCACTGCACTGATCATGCACTGATCACATGAGCTGATCATGCACTGATCACGCAATGATCATGCACTGATCACATGGCTGATCATCACTGTGACTGATCATCACTGATCACGTGGCTGATCATGCACTGATCACGTGGCTGATCATGCACTGATCACGTGCTGCTCATGCACACTGATCACGGCTGATCATGCACTGATCACGTGGCTGATCATGCATGCACTGATCACGTGGCTGATGAGCACTGATCACTGGCTGATCATGCACTGACTGATCACGTGGCTCATCATGCACTCTGATCGCGGCTGATCATGCACATGCACTGATCACGCAGCTCATGCACTGATCACTGATCACTGATCATGCACTGATCGTGGCTGATCATGCACTGATCACGTGGCTGATCATGCACTGATCACGTGACTGATCATGCACTGATCACGTGGCTGATCATGCACTGATCACGTGACTGATCATGCACTGATCACGTGATGCTGATCATGCACTGATCACGTGGCTGATCATGCACTGATCGTGTGCTGATCATGCACTGATCACGTGGCTGATCATGCACACTGATCACGTGGCTGATCATGCACTGATCACGTGCTGATCATGCACTGATCATGTGACTGATCATGCACTGATCACGTGGCTGATCATGCACTGATCACGTGGCTGATCATGCACTGATCACGTGACTGATCATGCACTGATCATGATGGCTGATCATGCACTGATCATCATGACATGCATGCACGATCACGGCTGATCATGCACTGATCACGTGTGGCTGATCATGCTGATCACGTGGCTGATCATGCACTGATCACGTGGCTGATCATGCATGCACTGATCACGTCACTGATCATCATGATCATGCGTGGCTGATCATGCACTGGAATCACACATGATCAGCTGATGATGATCATGCTGATGATCATGCACTGATGCACTGATCACGTGGCTGATCATGCACTGATCACGTGACTGATCATGCACTGATCACGTGGCTGATCATGCACTGATCACGTGGCTGATCATGCACTGATCACGTGGCTGATCATGCACTGATCACGTGCTGATCATGCACTGATCACGTGGCTGATCATGCACTGATCACTGATCATGCACTGATCGTGGCTGATCATGCACTGATCAACGTGGCTGATCATGCACTGATCACGTGGCTGATCATGCACTGATCACGTGGCTGATCATGCACTGATCACGTGGCTGATCATGCACTGATCACGTGACTGATCATGCACTGATCACGTGGCTGATCATGCACTGATCACGTGGCTGATCATGCACTGATCACGTGACTGATCATGCACTGATCACGTGGCTGATCATGCACTGATCACGTGGCTGATCATGCACTGATCACGTGGCTGATCATGCACTGATCACGTGGCTGATCATGCACTGATCACGTGGCTGATCATGCACTGATCACGTGGCTGATCATGCACTGATCACGTGGCTGATCATGCACTGATCACGTGGCTGATCATGCACTGATCACGTGGCTGATCATACACTGATCACGTGACTGATCATGCACTGATCGTGACTGATCATGCACTGATCACGTGGCTGATCATGCACTGATCACGTGGCTGATCATACACTGATCACGTGACTGATCATGCACTGATCACGTGGCTGATCATGCACTGATCACGTGACTGATCATGATCACGTGGCTGATCATGCACTGATCACGTGGCTGATCATGCACTGATCACGTGACTGATCATGCACTGATCACGTGGCTGATCATGCACTGATCACGTGCTGCTGATCATGCACTGATCACGTGGCTGATCATGCACTGATCACGTGTGGCTGATCATGCACTGATCACGTGGCTGATCATGCACTGATCACGTGGGCTGATCATGCACTGATCACGTGGCTGATCATGCACTGATCACGCAGCTGATCAGACACTGATCTGATCATGGCTGATCAGGCACTGATCACGTGACTGATCATGCACTGATCACGTGGCTATCATGCACTGATCACGTGGCTGATCATGCACTGATCACGTGGCTGATCATGCACTGATCACGTGACTGATCATGCACTGATCACGTGACTGATCATGCACTGATCACGTAGCTATCATGCACTGATCACTTGGCTGATCATGCACTGATCACGTGACTGATCATGCACTGATCACGTGCCTGATCATGCACTGATCACGTGGCTGATCATGCACTGATCACGTGACTGATCATGCACTGATCACGTGGCTGATCATGCACTGATCACGTGGCTGATCATGCACTGATCACGTGGCTGATCATGCACTGATCACGTGGCTGATCATGCACTGATCACGTGGCTGATCATGCACTGATCACGTGGCTGATCATGCACTGATCACGTGGCTGATCATGCACTGCACTGATCATCATGCTGGCTGATCATGCTGATCATCACTGATCACTGATCATGCACTGATCACGTGACTGATCATGCACTGATCACGATGGCTGATCATGCACTGATCACGTGGCTGATCATGCACTGATCACGTGACTGATCATGCACTGATCACGTGGCTATCATGCACTGATCACGTGACTGATCATACACTGATCACGTGACTGATCATGCACTGATCACGTGGCTGATCATGCACTGATCACGTGACTGATCATGCACTGATCACGTGGCTGATCATGCACTGATCACGTGACTGATCATGCACTGATCACGTGGCTGATCATGCACACTGATCACGTGATCACTGATCATGCACTGATCACTGTGGCTGATCATGCACTGATCACGTGGCTGATCATGCACTGATCACGTGGCTGATCATGCACTGATCACGTGGCTGATCATGCACTGATCACGTGGCTGATCATGCACTGATCACGTGACTGATCATGCACTGATCGTGGCTGATCATGCACTGATCACGTGGCTGATCATGCACTGATCACGTGGCTGATCATGCACTGATCACGTGACTGATCATGCACTGATCACGTGGCTGATCATGCATGATCACGTGACTGCTGATCATGCACTGATCACGTGGCTGATCATGCACTGATCACTGGCTGATCATGCACTGATCACGTGACTGATCATGCACTGATCACGTGGCTGATCATGCACTGATCACGTGGCTGATCATACACTGATCACGTGACTGTGATAACATGCACTGATCGCGTGGCTGATCATGCACTGATCACGTGGCTGATCATGCACTGATCACGTGGCTGATCATACACTGATCACGTGACTGATCATGCACTGATCACGTGACTGATCATGCACTGATCACGTGGCTGATCATGCACTGATCACGTGGCTGATCATGCACTGATCACTGGCTGACTGATGCACATGCACTGATCACGTGGCTGATCATGCACTGATCTGATGATCATCATGGACTGATCACACTGATCATGCTGATCACGTGGCTGATCATGCACTGATCACGTGGACTGATCATGCACTGATCATGCGTGGCTGATCATGCACTGATCACGACTGATGCGCTGTGATCATGCACTGATCACGTGGCTGATCATGCACTGATCACGTGACTGATCATGCACTGATCACGTGGCTGATCATCATGCTGATCACGTGGCTGATCATGCACTGATCACGTGGCTGATCATGCACTGATCACGTGACTGATCATGCACTGATCACGTGACTGATCATGCACTGATCACGTGGCTGATCATGCACTGATCACGATCTGATCTGATCATGCACTGATCACGCGGCTGATCATGCACTGATCACGTGGCTGATCATGCACTGATCACGTGACTGATCATGCACTGATCACGTGGCTGATCATGCACTGATCACGTGGCTGATCATGCACTGATCACGTGGCTGATCATGCACTGATCACGTGACTGATCATGCACTGATCACGTGGCTGATCATGCACTGATCACGTGGCTGATCATGCACTGATCACGTGGCTGATCATGCACTGATCACGTGGCTGATCATGCACTGATCACGTGGCTGATCATGCACTGATCACGTGGCTGATCATGCACTGATCGTGGCTGATCATGCACTGATCACGTGGCTGATCATGCACTGATCACGTGGCTGATCATGCACTGATCACGTGGCTGATCATGCACTGATCACGTGACTGATCATGCACTGATCACGTGACTGATCATGCACTGATCACGTGATCTGATCATGCACTGATCACGTGGCTGATCATGCACTGATCACGTGGCTGATCATGCACTGATGATCACGTGGCTGATCATGCACTGATCTGATGGCTGATCATGCACTGATCACGTGGCTGATCATGCACTGATCACGTGGCTGATCATGCACACTGATCACGTGACTGATCATGCACTGATCACGTGGCTGATCATGCACTGATCACGTGCTGATCATGCACTGATCACGTGGCTGATCATGCACTGATCACGTGGCTGATCATGCACTGATCACGTGACTGATCATGCACTGATCACGTGGCTGATCATGCACTGATCACGTGGCTGATCATGCACTGATCACGTGGCTGATCATGCACTGATCACGTGACTGATCATGCACTGATCACGTGGCTGATCATGCACTGATCACGTGACTGATCATGCACTGATCACGTGTGACTGCTGATCATGCACTGATCACGTGATCTGATCATGCACTGATCATGTGGCTGATCATGCACTGATCATGTGGCTGATCATGCACTGACTGACGTGCTGATCATGCACTGATCACGTGGCTGATCATGCACTGATCACGTGACTGATCATGCACTGATCACGTGGCTGATCATGCACTGATCACGTGGCTGATCATGCACTGATCACGTGGCTGATCATGCACTGATCACGTGGACTGATCATGCACTGATCACGTGACTGATCATGCACTGATCACGTGGCTGATCATGCACTGATCACGTGGCTGATCATGCACTGATCACGTGGCTGATCATGCACTGATCACGTGGCTGATCATGCACTGATCACGTGGCTGATCATGCACTGATCACGTGGCTGATCATGCACTGATCACGTGACTGATCATGCACTGATCACCACTGATCACTGATCATGCACTGATCGTGGCTGATCATGCACTGATCACGTGGCTATGTGTGCACTGATGATGTGCCTCCAGGGCAATAACCAAGGAAGGCTGAACGAGTGCGAATCAAAGCAATCAGCAGGCAATAATCTTGGACCTCAGATGCTGATGAATCATGCTGCTCAGCTGGCAATCATCAAGCGGCTGAGCAGGCGGAATCAGGCGGCTAAGCACTAGCGAATTGGCTAGCAGGTGAGTAGGCAGGAATCCGCAACTCACCTGGCGGTGTCAAGCAGCTGAGCAGACAGGAATCACACAGCTCAGTAGGCCTGGTCGTGACTGATCATGCACTGATCACCTGGCTGTCATACACTGATCGCGTGCGGTTGATCATCACTGGATCCGCGTGGCTATCATTCACTGATCACATGACTGATCATGCACTGATCACGTGACTGATCATGCACTGATCCGTGTCTGATCATGCACTGGTCGCGTGACTGATAATGCAGTGATAACGTGGCCATCATGCACTGATCACGTGACTGATGATACACTGATCACGTGATTTGCATGCAGTGATCTCGTGGCTGATCATGCACTGATCACAGGACTGTGCATACACTGATGCGTGAGAGATCCTGCACTAATCCGGGACTGATCATGCACTGATCAGGTGGCTATCATTCCCTGTTCACGTGACTGTGCATGCACTGTTTTCGTGCTGATCGCCACAGTGATCGCGGGACTGATCATGCATGATCCACGTGACTATCCTGCATTGATCATGGATCATCATGCACTGATCACGTGGCTGATCATGCACTATGTCGTGGCTGATCATACACTGATCACCTGGCTGATCAATGCACTGATCACCTGGTTGATCAGGCACTAATCACACTGTGCATGCACTGGTCACGTGGCTGATCATACACTGATCACGTGGCTGATCATGCACTGATCATGGCTGACCATACACTGATCCCGTGGCTGATCTGCCTGATCATGTGACTGATAATGACTCATCAAGTGGCTGAATAATACAGCTGTCACGTGTCTGGATCATGCTGATCCCGCGTGACTGGCCATGCCAGTGAGGCAATAATCGTGAGCTATCAGGCACGGTGCAAAGCGAGGACTAATCATGCAGCTGCTGTCACGAATCATGCTGCTCAGCGGCACTAATCAAGGACTGATCGAGCACTGATCATGCGGCTCAGCTGGCAATTGATCACTTGGCTGATCATGCAGGAATCACGTGGCTGAGCTGGCAATTATCAGAAGCACTAGCAGGCAGGAATCTCGTGGCTAAAGCTGCTGATAACAGGACTGTGTAGACAGGAATCGCGTGGCTCATCAGGCCCTAATAGCGGGACTGATCAGGCACTGATCATGCACTGATCGTGATCATTCCCCTGATCACGTGACTGTGCATGCACTGATGTCTGGATGATCATACACTGATCCGTCACTGATCATGCACTGATCGCGTGACGGATCATACACTAATCACGTGGCTTATCTTGCACTGATCACGAGGATGATCATACACTGATCATGTAACTGATCATGCACTGATCACCACTGATCACTTGTCTATCATGCACCTATCATGTGGCTGATCATACACTGAGCAGGTGACTGATCATACACATATCACGTGACAGATCATGCCCTGATCACGTGGCTATCATGCACTAATAACGTGGCTATCATGCACTAATCACGTGGCTGATCATACACGGATCACGTGGCTGAGCATGCAGTGATCACGTGTGTGAATGGCACTGATCATGTCACTGATCATGTGTTGATTACGTGGCTATAATGCACTGATGATGTGCCCCAGGAGGCAATAACCAAAGAGCTGAGCAGGTACGAATCACGGAAACAGCAGGCAGTAATCATGGACCTCAGCTGTGGTGAATCATGCTGTTCAGCTGGCAATAATCAAGCAGATGAGCAGCCAGGAATCACGCAGCTCAACTGGCAATTATCAAGCAGATGAGCAGGAAGGAATCACGCATCTCAGCTGGCAAATATCAGGCGGATGAGCACGCAGGAATCACTCAGTTCAGCTGGCGATTATCAAGCCGATGAGGAGGCAGGAATCACGCAGCACAGCTGGCAATTGTCAAGCAGATGACAGGCAGGAATCACACAGCTCAGTAGGCCCTGATCACGTGACTGAGCACGCACTGTTCACGTGGCTGACCATACACTGATCGCCTGCTTGATCATGCCCTGATCACATGGCTAGCATTCACTGATCACTTGACTGAGCATGCACTGATCACGTGGATGATCATACACTGATCACATGACTGATCATGCAATAAAAAATGGCTGATCATGCACTGATCACGTGACTGATCATGCACTGATCACGTGACTGATCATGCACTGATTAATCATGTACTGGTCACGTGGCTATCATGCACTGATCACGTGGCTGATTATACACTGATCACCTGACTGATCATGCACAGATCACGTGGCTATCATGCACTGATCACTAGATTGTGCATGCAATAATCACGTGGATGATCATGCACTGATCACTAGATTGTGCATGCAAGAATCACGTGGATGATCATGCACTTATCACTTGGCTGATCATGCACTAATCACATGGCTGATCATGAACTGATCACGTGACTTAGCATGCAGTGATCACGGGTCTGAATAGTGCTGATCATGTGACTGATCATGAACTGATCACGTGGCTATCATGCACTGATGATGTGCCTCAGGAGGCAATAACCAAAGAGCTGAACAGGTACGAATCAAACAATCAGCAGGCAATAATCATGGACCTCAGATGTGATGAATCATGCTGCTCAGCTGGCAATCATCAAGCAGCTGAGCAGGCAGGAATCAGACGGCTAAGCTAGCAATTGACTAGCAGGTGAGTAGGCAGGAATCACGCAACTCACCTGGCAATTGTCAAGCAGCTGAGCAGACAGGAATCACACAGCTCAGTAGGCCCTGGTCACGTGACTGATCATGCACTGATCACCTGGCTATCATACACTGATCACGTGGCTGATCATCCACTGATCACGTGGCTATCATTCACTGATCACTTGACTGTGCATGCATTGATCACGTGACTGATCATGCACTGATCACGGGTCTATCATACACTGATCACTTGGCTGATCATGCAGTGATAACGTGGGTGAACATGCACTGATCATGTGACTGATGATGAACTGATCACGTGGTTACCATGCACAGATCAGATGACTGGGCATGCACTGATCACGTGGATATCATACACTGACCACGTGAGAGATCCTGCACTGATCCCGTGACTGATCATGCACTGATCAGGTGGCTATCATGCAATGTTCACGTGGCTATCATACACTGATTACGTGACTGATCATGCAGTGATCACTTGGCTAACATGCACTGATCACGTGACTGATCATGCACTGATCACGTGACTGATCATGCACTGATCACGTGGCTATCATGCACTAATTACGTGGCTGATCATACACTGATCACATGACTGATCAATGACTTATCACCTGGCTATCAGGCACTGATGACTTGACTGTGCATGCACTGATCACGTGGCTGATCACACACTGATCACGTGGCTGATCATGCACTGATCACTTGGCTGACCATACACTGATCACGTGGCTGATGATGCACTAATCACATTGCTGATCATGAACTCATCAAGTGGCTGAATATGCAATGATCACGTGTCTGAATGGCGCTGATCATGTGACTGATGATGTGCCTCAGGAGGCAATAATCAAAGAGCTGAGCAGGCACGAATTACCCAATCAGCAGGCAGTAATCATGGAGCTCAGCTGTGACGAATCATGCTGCTCAGCTGACAATAATCAAGTAGCTGAGCAGGCAGGAATCACGCAGCTCAGCTGGCAATCGTCAAGGAGATGATCAGGCAGGAATAACGCAGCTCAGCTGGCAATTATCAAGCAGATGAGCAGGCAGGAATAACGCAGCTAAGCTGGCCATTATCACTCAGCTGAGTAGACAGGAATCACGCAGCTCAGCAGGCCCTGACATCACGCACTGTTCAGGTGGCTGATCATGCACTGATCACGTGACTGATCATGCACTGATCAGGTGGCTATCATGCACTGATGTCATGGATGTTCATACACTGATCACGTCACTGATTATGCACTGATCACGTGACAGATCATACACTAATCACGTGGCTATCTTGCACTGATCACGAGGCTGATCATGCACTGATCATGTAACTGATCATGCACTGATCACCTGGCTATCATACACTGATCACGTGGCTGATCATCCACTGATCACGTGGCTATCATGCACTGATCACTTGTCTATCATGCACCTATCATGTGGCTGATCATACACTGAGCAGGTGACTGATCATACACATATCACGTGACAGATCATGCCCTGATCACGTGGCTATCATGCACTAATAACGTGGCTATCATGCACTAATCACGTGGCTGATCATACACGGATCACGTGGCTGAGCATGCAGTGATCACGTGTGTGAATGGCACTGATCATGTCACTGATCATGTGTTGATTACGTGGCTATAATGCACTGATGATGTGCCCCAGGAGGCAATAACCAAAGAGCTGAGCAGGTACGAATCACGGAAACAGCAGGCAGTAATCATGGACCTCAGCTGTGGTGAATCATGCTGTTCAGCTGGCAATAATCAAGCAGATGAGCAGCCAGGAATCACGCAGCTCAACTGGCAATTATCAAGCAGATGAGCAGGAAGGAATCACGCATCTCAGCTGGCAAATATCAGGCGGATGAGCACGCAGGAATCACTCAGTTCAGCTGGCGATTATCAAGCCGATGAGGAGGCAGGAATCACGCAGCACAGCTGGCAATTGTCAAGCAGATGACAGGCAGGAATCACACAGCTCAGTAGGCCCTGATCACATGACTGAGCACGCACTGTTCACGTGGCTGACCATACACTGATCGCCTGCTTGACCATGCCCTGATCACATGGCTAGCATTCACTGATCACTTGACTGAGCATGCACTGATCACGTGGATGATCATACACTGATCACATGACTGATCATGCAATAAAAAATGGCTGATCATGCACTGATCACGTGACTGATCATGCACTGATCACGTGACTGATCATGCACTGATTAATCATGTACTGGTCACGTGGCTATCATGCACTGATCACGTGGCTGATTATACACTGATCACCTGACTGATCATGCACAGATCACGTGGCTATCATGCACTGATCACTAGATTGTGCATGCAATAATCACGTGGATGATCATGCACTGATCACTAGATTGTGCATGCAAGAATCACGTGGATGATCATGCACTTATCACTTGGCTGATCATGCACTAATCACATGGCTGATCATGAACTGATCACGTGACTTAGCATGCAGTGATCACGGGTCTGAATAGTGCTGATCATGTGACTGATCATGAACTGATCACGTGGCTATCATGCACTGATGATGTGCCTCAGGAGGCAATAACCAAAGAGCTGAACAGGTACGAATCAAACAATCAGCAGGCAATAATCATGGACCTCAGATGTGATGAATCATGCTGCTCAGCTGGCAATCATCAAGCAGCTGAGCAGGCAGGAATCAGACGGCTAAGCTAGCAATTGACTAGCAGGTGAGTAGGCAGGAATCACGCAACTCACCTGGCAATTGTCAAGCAGCTGAGCAGACAGGAATCACACAGCTCAGTAGGCCCTGGTCACGTGACTGATCATGCACTGATCACCTGGCTATCATACACTGATCACGTGGCTGATCATCCACTGATCACGTGGCTATCATTCACTGATCACTTGACTGTGCATGCATTGATCACGTGACTGATCATGCACTGATCACGGGTCTATCATACACTGATCACTTGGCTGATCATGCAGTGATAACGTGGGTGAACATGCACTGATCATGTGACTGATGATGAACTGATCACGTGGTTACCATGCACAGATCAGATGACTGTGCATGCACTGATCACGTGGATATCATACACTGACCACGTGAGAGATCCTGCACTGATCCCGTGACTGATCATGTACTGATCACGTGACTGATCATGCACTGATCACGTGGCTATCATACACTGATCACGTGGCTGATCATACATTGATCACGTGGCTGATCATGCACTGATCACGTGACTGATCATGCACTGATCACGTGACTGATCATGCACTGATCACGTGGCTATCATGCACTAATTACGTGGCTGATCATACACTGATCACATGACTGATCAATGACTTATCACCTGGCTATCAGGCACTGATGACTTGACTGTGCATGCACTGATCACGTGGCTGATCACACACTGATCACGTGGCTGATCATGCACTGATCACTTGGCTGACCATACACTGATCACGTGGCTGATGATGCACTAATCACATTGCTGATCATGAACTCATCAAGTGGCTGAATATGCAATGATCACGTGTCTGAATGGCGCTGATCATGTGACTGATGATGTGCCTCAGGAGGCAATAATCAAAGAGCTGAGCAGGGCATGAATTACCCAATCAGCAGGCAGTAATCATGGAGCTCAGCTGTGACGAATCATGCTGCTCAGCTGACAATAATAATCAAGTAGCTGAGCAGGCAGGAATCACGCAGCTCAGCTGGCAATGATCAAGGAGATGATCAGGCAGGAATAACGCAGCTCAGCTGGCTGGCATTATCAAGCAGATGAGCAGGCAGGAATAACGCAGCTAAGCTGGCCATTATCACTCAGCTGAGTAGACAGGAATCACGCAGCTCAGCAGGCCCTGACATCACGCACTGTTCAGGTGGCTGATCATGCACTGATCACGTGACTGATCATGCACTGATCAGGTGGCTATCATGCACTGATGTCATGGATGTTCATACACTGATCACGTCACTGATTATGCACTGATCACGTGACAGATCATACACTAATCACGTGGCTATCTTGCACTGATCACGAGGCTGATCATGCACTGATCATGTAACTGATCATGCACTGATCACCTGGCTATCATACACTGATCACGTGGCTGATCATCCACTGATCACATGGCTATCATGCACTGATCACTTGTCTATCATGCACCTATCACGTGGCTGATCATACACTGAGCAGGTGACTGATCATACACATATCACGTGACAGATCATGCCCTGATCACGTGGCTATCATGCACTGATAACGTGGCTATCATGCACTAATCACGTGGCTGATCATACACGGATCACGTGGCTGAGCATGCAGTGATCACACGTGTGTGAATGCGCACTGATCATGTCACTGATCATCACTGATCGTGTGTTGATTACACTGGCTATAATGCACTGATGATGCCCCAGGAGGCAATAACCAAAGAGCTGAGCAGGTACGAATCACGAAACAGCAGGCAGTAATCATGGACCTCAGCTGTGATGAATCATGCTGTTCAGCTGGCAATAATCAAGCAGATGAGCAGCCAGGAATCACGCAGCTCAACTGGCAATTATCAAGCAGATGAGCAGGAAGGAATCACGCATCTCAGCTGGCAAATATCAGGCGATCAGGCGCATGCACGCAGGAATCACACAGTTCAGCTGGCGATTATCACTGCCGATGAGGAGGCAGGAATCACGCAGCACAGCTGGCAATTGTCAAGCAGATGACAGGCAGGAATCACACAGCTCAGTAGGCCCTGATCACGTGACTGAGCACGCACTGTTCACGTGGCTGACCATACACTGATCGCCTGCTGATGATCATGCCCTGATCACATGGCTAGCATTCACTGATCACTTGACTGAGCATGCACTGATCACGTGGATGATCATACACTGATCACATGACTGATCATGCAATAAAAAATGGCTGATCATGCACTGATCACGTGACTGATCATGCACTGATCACGTGACTGATCATGCACTGATTAATCATGTACTGGTCACGTGGCTATCATGCACTGATCACGTGGCTGATTATACACTGATCACCTGACTGATCATGCACAGATCACGTGGCTATCATGCACTGATCACTAGATTGTGCATGCAATAATCACGTGGATGATCATGCACTTATCACTAGATTGTGCATGCAAGAATCACGTGGATGATCATGCACTGATCACGTCACTGATCACGTGGCTGATCATGCACTAATCACATGGCTGATCATGAACTGATCACGTGACTTAGCATGCAGTGATCACGGGTCTGAATAGTGCTGATCATGTGACTGATCATGAACTGATCACGTGGCTATCATGCACTGATGATGTGCCTCAGGAGGCAATAACCAAAGAGCTGAGCAGGTACGAATCAAACAATCAGCAGGCAATAATCATGGACCTCAGCTGTGATGAATCATGCTGCTCAGCTGGCAATCATCAAGCAGCTGAGCAGGCAGGAATCAGGCGGCTAAGCTCAGCAATTGACTAGCAGGTGAGTAGGCAGGAATCACGCAGCTCTCACCTGGCAATTGTCAAGCAGCTGAGCAGACAGGAATCACACAGCTCAGTAGGCCCTGGTCACGTGACTGATCATGCACTGATCACCTGGCTGATCATACACTGATCACGTGGCTGATCATCCACTGATCACGTGGCTATCATTCACTGATCACTTGACTGTGCATGCACTGATCACGTGACTGATCATGCACTGATCATCTGATCATGCACTGATCACGGTCATCACACTGATCACTCATGGCTGATCATGTGGTGATAACTGATCACGGGTGAACATGCACTGATCGTGTGACTGATGATGAACTGATCACGTGGTTACCATGCACAGATCAGGTGACTGGGCATGCACTGATCACGTGGATATCATACACTGACCACGTGAGAGATCCTGCACTGATCACGTGACTGATCATGCACTGATCAGGTGGCTATCATCATGCTGATCAATGTTCACGTGGCTGATCATCACTGATCACGTGGCTGATCATGCACTGATCGTGGCTGCATGTGATCACGTGCTGATCATACACTGATCACGTGACTGATCATGCACTGATCACGTGACTGATCATGCACTGATCACGTGGCTATCATGCACTGATCACGTGGCTGATCATACACTGATCACATGACTGATCAATGACTTATCACCTGGCTATCATGCACTGATGACTTGACTGCGCATGCACTGATCACGTGGCTGATCACACACTGATCACGTGGCTGATCATGCACTGATCACGTGGCTGACCATACACTGATCACGTGGCTGATGATGCACTAATCACATTGCTGATCATGAACTCATCAAGTGGCTGAATATGCAATGATCACGTGTCTGAATGGCGCTGATCATGTGACTGATGATGTGCCTCAGGAGGCAATAATCAAAGAGCTGAGCAGGCACGAATTACCCAATCAGCAGGCAGTAATCATGGAGCTCAGCTGTAACGAATCATGCTGCTCAGCTGACAATAATCAAGTAGCTGAGCAGGCAGGAATCACGCAGCTCAGCTGGCAATCGTCAGGAGATGATCAGGCAGGAATAACGCAGCTCAGCTGGCAATTATCAAGCAGATGAGCAGGCAGGAATAACGCAGCTAAGCTGGCCATTATCACTCAGCTGAGCAGACAGGAATCACGCGCAGCTCAGCAGGCCCTGACATCACGCACTGTTCAGGTGGCTGATCATGCACTGATCACGTGACTGATCATGCACTGATCAGGTGGCTATCATGCACTGATGTCATGGATGTTCATACACTGATCACGTCACTGATTATGCACTGATCACGTGACAGATACACACTAATCACGTGGCTATCTTGCACTGATCACGAGGCTGATCATGCACTGATCATGTAACTGATCATGCACTGATCACCTGGCTATCATACACTGATCACGTGGCTGATCATCCACTGATCACGTGGCTATCATGCACTGATCACTTGTCTATCATGCACCTATCATGTGGCTGATCATACACTGAGCAGGTGACTGATCATACACATATCACGTGACAGATCATGCCCTGATCACGTGGCTATCATGCACTAATAACGTGGCTATCATGCACTAATCACGTGGCTGATCATACACGGATCACGTGGCTGAGCATGCAGTGATCACGTGTGTGAATGGCACTGATCATGTCACTGATCATGTGTTGATTACGTGGCTATAATGCACTGATGATGTGCCCCAGGAGGCAATAACCAAAGAGCTGAGCAGGTACGAATCACGGAAACAGCAGGCAGTAATCATGGACCTCAGCTGTGGTGAATCATGCTGTTCAGCTGGCAATAATCAAGCAGATGAGCAGCCAGGAATCACGCAGCTCAACTGGCAATTATCAAGCAGATGAGCAGGAAGGAATCACGCATCTCAGCTGGCAAATATCAGGCGGATGAGCACGCAGGAATCACTCAGTTCAGCTGGCGATTATCAAGCCGATGAGGAGGCAGGAATCACGCAGCACAGCTGGCAATTGTCAAGCAGATGACAGGCAGGAATCACACAGCTCAGTAGGCCCTGATCACATGACTGAGCACGCACTGTTCACGTGGCTGACCATACACTGATCGCCTGCTTGATCATGCCTGATCACATGGCTGAGCATTCACTGATCACTTGACTGAGCATGCACTGATCACGTGGATGATCACACTGATCACATGACTGATCATGCAATAAAAAATGGCTGATCATGCACTGATCACGTGACTGATCATGCACTGATCACGTGACTGATCATGCACTGATTAATCATGTACTGGTCACGTGGCTATCATGCACTGATCACGTGGCTGATTATACACTGATCACCTGACTGATCATGCACTGATCTGATCACATGGCTGATCATGCACTGATCACACTGATCACGTGATTGATGCATGCACTAATCACGTGGATGATCATGCACTGATCACTAGATTGTGCATGCAATAATCACGTGGATGATCATGCACTTATCACTTGGCTGATCATGCACTAATCACATGGCTGATCATGAACTGATCACGTGACTTAGCATGCAGTGATCACGTGTCTGAATGGTGCTGATCATGTGACTGATCATGAACTGATCACGTGGCTATCATGCACTGATGATGTGCCTCAGGAGGCAATAACCAAAGAGCTGAGCAGGTACGAATCAAACAATCAGCAGGCAATAATCATGGACCTCAGCTGTGATGAATCATGCTGCTCAGCTGGCAATCATCAAGCAGCTGAGCAGGCAGGAATCAGACGGCTAAGCTAGCAATTGTCAAGCAGGTGAGTAGGCAGGAATCACGCAACTCACCTGGCAATTGTCAAGCAGCTGAGCAGACAGGAATCACACAGCTCAGTAGGCCCTGGTCACGTGACTGATCATGCACTGATCAGGTGGCTATCATGCACTGATCACGTGACTGATCATGCACTGATCACGTGGCTGATCATACACTGATCACGTGGCTATCATTCACTGATCATGCGGCTGAACCTACACTGATCACGTAACTGGTCATGCACTGATCACGTGGCTTGCATGCACTGATCACGCGGCTGATCATGCACTGATCACGTGGATGATCATGCACTGATCATGTGGCTGATCATCCACGGATCCCGTGGCTCATCATGCACAGATCAGGTGACTGGGCATGCACTGATCACGTGGATATCATACACTGACCACGTGAGAGATCCTGCACTGATCCCGTGACTGATCATGCACTGATCAGGTGGCTATCATGCAATGTTCACGTGGCTATCATACACTGATTACGTGACTGATCATGCAGTGATCACGTGGCTGATCATGCACTGATCACGTGGCTGATCATACACTGATCACGTGACTGATCTGATGCACTGATCGTGGCTATCATGCACTAATTACGTGGCTGATCATACACTGATCACATGACTGATCAATGACTTATCACCTGGCTATCAGGCACTGATGACTTGACTGTGCATGCACTGATCACGTGGCTGATCACACACTGATCACGTGGCTGATCATGCACTGATCACTTGGCTGACCATACACTGATCACGTGGCTGATGATGCACTAATCACATTGCTGATCATGAACTCATCAAGTGGCTGATCATGCAATGATCACGTGGCTGATCATGACTGATCACGTGCTGATCATGTGACTGATGATGTGCCTCAGGAGGCAATAATCAAAGAGCTGAGCAGGATCACACTGATCATTACCCAATCAGCAGGCAGTAATCATGGAGCTCAGCTGTGACTGAATCATGCTGCTCACGCTGACAATAATCAAGCAGCTGAGCAGGCAGGAATCACGCAGCTCAGCTGGCAATCGTCACTGGAGATGATCAGGCAGGAATAACGCAGCTCAGCTGGCACTCATTATCAAGCAGATGAGCAGGCAGGAATAACGTGGCTGATCTAAGCTGGCGTATCTTATCACTCAGCTGAGTAGACAGGAATCATCAGCTCACTGATCCCTGACATCACGCACTGTTCAGGTGGCTGATCATGCACTGATCAGGTGGCTATCATGCACTGATCACGTGGCTATCATGCACTGATGTCGTGGATGTTCATACACTGATCACGTCACTGATTATGCACTGATCACGTGACTGATCATGCACTAATCACGTGGCTATCATGCACTGATCACGCGGCTGATCATGCACTGATCGTGTAACTGATCATGCACTGATCACCTGGCTATCATACACTGATCACGTGGCTGATCATCCACTGATCACATGGCTATCATGCACTGATCACTTGTCTATCATGCACTAATCACGTGGCTGATCATACACATATCACGTGACAGATCATGCCCTGATCACGTGGCTGATCATCACACTGATAACGTGGCTATCATGCACTAATCACGTGGCTGATCATACACGGATCACGTGGCTGAGCATGCAGTGATCACGTGTGTGAATGGCACTGATCATGTCACTGATCATGTGTTGATTACGTGGCTATAATGCACTGATGATGTGCCCCATGCACTGGCAATGAACCAAGAGCTGAGCAGGTACGACTGATCACGAAACATCAGGCTGATAATCATGGACCTCAGCTGTGGTGAATCATGCTGTTCAGCTGGCAATAATCAGCAGCTGATCAGCAGCCAGGAATCACGCAGCTCAACTGGCAATTATCAAGCAGATGAGCAGGAAGGAATCACGCATCTCAGCTGGCAAATATCAGGCGGATGAGCACGTGGGAATCATGGCAGTTCAGCTGGCGATTATCTGATCCGATGAGGAGGCAGGAATCACGCGTGCACAGCTGGCACTGTCAAGCAGATGACAGGCAGGAATCACACAGCTCATCAGGCCCTGATCACGTGACTGAGCACGCACTGTTCACGTGGCTGACCATACACACTGATCGCGTGCTTGATCATGCCCTGATCACATGGCTAGCATTCACTGATCACTTGACTGAGCATGCACTGATCACGTGGATGATCATACACTGATCACATGACTGATCATGCACTGAAAAAATGGCTGATCATGCACTGATCACGTGACTGATCATGCACTGATCACGTGACTGATCATGATCACTGATTAATCATGTACTGATCACGTGGCTGATCATGCACTGATCACGTGGCTGATTATACACTGATCACCTGACTGATCATGCACTGATCACGTGGCTGATCATGCACTGATCACTGACTGATCATGCATGCAATAATCACGTGGATGATCACGCACTGATCATCACTGATCACGTGATGATCATGCACTGATCACGTGGCTGATCATGCACTGATCACGTGGATGATCATGCACTGATCACGTGGCTGATCATGCACTAATCACATGGCTGATCATGACTGACTGATCACGTGACTTAGCATGCAGTGATCACGTGTCTGAATAGTGCTGATCATGTGACTGATCATGAACTGATCACGTGGCTGATCATGCACTGATGATGTGCCTGATCAGGCACTAACCAAAGAGCTGAACAGATCACGAATCAAACAATCAGCAGGCAATAATCATGGACCTCAGATGTGATGAATCATGCTGCTCAGCTGGCAATCATCAAGCAGCTGAGCAGGCAGGAATCGTGGCTGCGGCTGCAGCTGGCAATTGACTAGCAGGTGAGTATCACGGCAGGAATCGCGATCACGTGGCTGGCAATTGTCAAGCAGCTGAGCAGCACAGGAATCACACAGCTCAGTAGGCCCTGGTCACGTGACTGATCATGCACTGATCACGTGGCTGATCATACACTGATCACGTGGCTGATCATGCACTGATCACGTGGCTGATCATCCACTGATCACGTGGCTGATCATGCACTGATCACGTGACTGATCATGCACTGATCACGTGGCTGATCATGCACTGATCACGTGTGCTGATCATGCACTGATCACGTGACTGATCATCACTGATCACTGATCACTGATGATCATGCACTGATCACGTGGCTGATCATGCACTGATCGCGTGGCTGATCATGCACTGATCACGTGGCTGATCATGCACTGATCACGTGACTGATCATGCACTGATCACGTGGTGATCATGCACTGATCACGATGACTGATCATGCACTGATCACGTGGATATCATACACTGATCACGTGACTGCTGATCATGCACTGATCACGTGGCTGATCATGCACTGATCACGTGGCTGATCATGCACTGATCACGTGGCTGATCATGCACTGATCACGTGACTGATGATCATGCACTGATCACGTGGCTGATCATGCACTGATCACGTGGCTGATCATGCACTGATCACGTGACTGATCATGCACTGATCACGTGACTGATCATGATCACTGATCGATCATGCACTGATCACGTGGCTGATCACTGATCACGTGGCTGATCATGCACTGATCACGTGGCTGATCATACACTGATCACGTGACTGATCATGCACTGATCACGTGGCTGATCATGCACTGATCACGTGACTGATCATGCACTGATCACGTGGCTGATCACACACTGATCACGTGGCTGATCATGCACTGATCACTGATCACTGATCGCACTGATCACGTGGCTGATCATACACTGATCACGTGGCTGATGATGCACTGAATCACATTGCTGATCATGCACTGATCACGTGGCTGATCATGCACTGATCACGTGTCTGATCATGCACTGATCACGTGACTGATCATGTGACGTGGCTGATGCACTGATCACGTGGCTGATCATGCACTGATCAAGAGCTGAGCAGGCACTGATCACCCAATCAGCAGGCGGTAATCATGGAGCTCAGTGGCTGATCATGCACTGATCACGCTGAATCATGCTGATCTCTGCTGATCATGCACTGATCACGTAGCACTGATCAGCAATCACGTGGAATCACGCAGATCAGCTGGCTGCTGATCAGCACGTCACTGATCATGACTGATCAGGTGAATGAATGCAGCTCAGCTGGCTGATCATATCAAGCAGATGAGCAGGCAGGAATGACTGATCATGCTGATCAGCTGGCTGATCATTGATCACTCAGCTGATCAGCACTGATCACGTGACTGATCATGCACTGATCAGCTCACTGATCAGGCACTGATCTGACATCATGCACTGATCAGGTGGCTGATCATGCACTGATCACGTGACTGATCATGCACTGATCAGGTGGCTATCATGCACTGATCACGTGGATGTTCATGCACTGATCACGTCACTGATTATGCACTGATCACTGATGACTGATCATCATCACACTAATCACGTGGCTGATCTTGCACTGATCACGTGGCTGATCATGCACTGATCACGTAACTGATCATGCACTGATCACCTGGCTATCATGCACTGATCACGTGGCTGATCATCCACTGATCACGTGGCTGATCATGCACTGATCACTTGTCTGATCATGCACCTGATCATGTGGCTGATCATGCACTGAGCAGGTGACTGATCATACACTGATCACGTGACTGATCATGCACTGATCACTGCTGATCACGCACTGATCACTGCTGATCATGCACTGATCACGTGACTGATCATGCTGATCGTGCTGATCATGCACTGATCACGTGGCTGATCATGCACTGATCACGTGGCTGATGAGCATGCTGTGATCGTGTGTGCACTGATCACACTGGCACTGATCACTGATCATGGCACTGATCATGTGGCTGATCATGCACTGATCACGTGGCTATAATGCACTGATGATGTGCCCCAGGAGGCAATAATCAAAGAGCTGAGCAGGTGACGAATCATGCACTGATCAGCAGGTTGTAATCATGGACCTCAGCTGTGGCTGAATCATGCTGTTCAGCTGGCAATAATCAAGCAGATGAGCACGTGCCAGGAATCACGCAGCTCAACTGGCAATTATCACTGCAGATGAGCAGGAAGGAATCACGCATCTCAGCTGGCAAATATCATGCGGATGATCACGTGAGGAATCACTCACTGTTCAGCTGGCGATTATCATGCACGATGAGGAGGCTGAATCACGCAGCAGCTGGCAATTGTCAAGCAGATGACAGGCAGGAATCACTGACAGCTCAGTAGGCCCTGATCACGTGACTGATCACGCACTGTTCACGTGGCTGACCATGACACTGATCACTGATCACCTGACTGATCATGCCCTGATCACATGGCTGAGCATTCACTGATCACTTGACTGAGCATGCACTGATCACGTGGATGATCATACACTGATCACATGACTGATCATGCAATAAAAAATGGCTGATCATGCACTGATCACGTGACTGATCATGCACTGATCACGTGACTGATCATGCACTGATTAATCATGTACTGGTCACGTGGCTATCATGCACTGATCACATGACTGTGCATGCACTGATCACGTGGCTGATCATACACTGATCACGTGACTGATGATGCACAGATCACGTGGATGTCATGCACTGATCATGTTGCTGATCATACACTGATCACTAGATTGTGCATGCAAGAATCACGTGGATGATCATGCACTTATCACTTGGCTGATCATGCACTAATCACATGGCTGATCATGAACTGATCACGTGACTTAGCATGCAGTGATCACGTGTCTGAATGGTGCTGATCATGTGACTGATCATGAACTGATTACGTGCCTATCATGCACTGATAATGTGCCTCAGGAGGCAATAACCAAAGAGCTGAGCAGGTACGAATCAAACAATCAGCAGGCAATAATCATGGACCTCAGCTGTGATGAATCATGCTGCTCAGCTGGCAATCATCAAGCAGCTGAGCAGGCAGGAATCAGACGGCTAAGCTAGCAATTGTCAAGCAGCTGAGCAGACAGGAATCACGCAGCTCAGCTGGCAATTGTCAAGCAGCTGAGCAGACAGGAATCACACAGCTCAGTAGGCCCTATGCACTGATCACGTGGTCTGATCATACACTGATCACGTGGCTGATCATGCACTGATAACGTGACTGATCATGCACTGATCACGTGACTGATCATGCACTGATCATGTGGCTGATCATGCACAGATCACGTGACTGATCATGCACTGATCACGTGACTGATCATGCACTGATCACGTGACTGATCATGCATTGATCACGTGCCTGATCATGCACTGATCACGTGGCTGATCATGCAATGATCACGTGGCTGATCATGCACTGATCACGTGACTGATCATGCAGTGATCACGTGGCTGATCATGCACTGATCACGTGACTGATCATGCACTGATCACGTGACTGATCATGCACTGATCACGTGGCTGATCATGCACTGATCACGTGGCTGATCATGCACTGATCACGTGGCTGATCATGCACTGATCACCTGGCTGATCAGGCACTGATCACGTGGCTGATCATGCACTGATCACGTGGCTGATCATGCACTGATCACGTGGCTGATCATGCACTGATCACGTGGCTGATCATGCACTGATCACGTGGCTGATCATGCACTGATCACGTGGCTGATCATGCACTGATCACGTGGCTGATCATGCACTGATCACGTGGCTGATCATGCACTGATCACGTGGCTGATCATGCACTGATCACGTGGCTGATCATGCACTGATCACGTGGCTGATCATGCAGCTGATCACGTGGCTGATCATGCACTGAGCATGGTGGCGAATCATGCACTGATCATGGCAATAATCAAGTAGCTGAGCAGGTGAATCTGATCATGCACTGATCACAAGGAGCTGATCAGGCAGGAATCACGTGGCTCATCTGGCAATCATGGCTGATCATGCACTGATCAGTGGCTGATCATGCACTGATCAGCTGGCTGATCATGCACTGATGACGTGGCAGGAATCACACTGATCACGTGGCCTGATCACGCACTGATCACGTGGCTGATCATGCACTGATCACGTGATCATCGTGCACTGATCATCATGCATCACGTGGCTGATCACGATGGCTGATCATGCACTGATCACGTGGCTGATCATGCACTGATCACGTGCCTGATCATACACTAATCTCGTGGCTGATCATGCACTGATCACGTGACTGATCCTACTCTGATAACGAAGCTGATCATACACTGACCACGTGGCTGATCATGCACTGATCATGTGGGTGATCATGCACTGATCACGTGGCTGATCATGCACTGATCTCGTGACTGATCATACACTGATCGTGACTGATCATGCTGATCATGATCACTGATCACGTGGCTGATCATGCACTGATCACGTGGCTGATCATGCACTGATCACGTTGCGGATCATGCACTAATCACGTGGCTGATCATACACTGATCACGTGGCTGTTCATGCACTGATCACGTGGCTGATCATACACTGATCACGACTGATCATGGCTGATCATGCACTGATCACGTGGCTGATCATGCACTGATCACGTGACTGATCATCAGGCACTGATCATGGTCAGCTGATCATGCACTGATCACGTGGCAATGATCATGCACTGATCAGCGTGGTGAATCATGATCTGGCAATAATCAGCGTAGCTGATCATGCACTGAGCTCACGTGGCTGAATCACGCAGCTCAGCTGGCACTGATCACGCAGCTGAGCATGCAGGAATCATGTATCTCATCTGGCAACTGATCACGTGGATGAGCATGCAGGAATCACTCAGCTGATCTGGCACTGATCAAGCAGATGATCAGGCAGGAATCACGCTGCATGCACTGATCACGTGACTGATCATGCACTGATGATCAGGCAGCTGATCACGTGGCTGATCAGGCACTGATCACGTGACTGATCACGCACTGATCACGTGGCTGATCATGCACTGATCGCGTGACTGATCATGCCTGATCACATGGCTGATCATGCACTGATCACGTGACTGATCATGCACTGATCACGTGGCTGATCATACACTGATCACATGACTGATCATGCACTGATCAAAATGGCTGATCATGCACTGATCACGTGACTGATCATGCACTGATCACGTGACTGATCATGCACTGATCACGTGGCTGATCATGCACTGATCACGTGGCTGATCATGCACTGATCACGTGGCTGATCATGCACTGATCACGTGGCTGATCATGCACTGATCACGTGGCTGATCATGCACTGATCACGTGGCTGATCATGCACTGATCACGTGATTGATCATGCACTGATCACGTGGCTGATCATGCACTGATCACGTGATTGTGCATGCACTGATCACGTGACTGATCATGCACTGATCACGTGGCTGATCATGCACTAATCACGTAGCTGATCATGCACTGATCACGTGGACTGATCATGCACTGATCACGTGGCTGATCATGCACTGATCACGTGACTGATCATGCACTGATCACGTGGCTCAGATCATGCACTGATGATGTGCTGGCAATCAGTGGCTGATCATGCAGGAATCATCAAACAATCAGCAGGCACTGATCACCTGATGTGATGAATCATGCTGCTCACGTGGCAATCATGCACTGATCAGGCGAATGGCTGATCATGCACCTGATCACGTGGCATCATGCACCTGGCAGGGAATCAGGTGGCTGATCATGCACTGATCATGCAGCTGATCATGACACTGATCACGTGACTGATCAGGCACTGATCACGTGGCTGATCATGCACTGATCACGTGGCTGATCATGCACTGATCACGTGGCTGATCATGCACTGATCACGTGGCTGATCATGCACTGATCACGTGGCTGATCATGCACTGATCACGTGACTGATCATGCACTGATCACATGGCTGATCATACACTGATCACGTGACTGATCATGCACTGATCACGTGGCTGATCATGCACTGATCACGTGACTGATCATGCACTGATCACGTGGCTATCATGCACTGATCACGTGACTGATCATGCACTGATCACGTGGCTGATCATGCACTGATCACGTGGCTGATCATGCACTGATCACGTGGCTGATCATGCACTGATCACGTGGCTGATCATGCACTGATCACGTGGCTGATCATGCACTGATCACGCTCACTGATCATGCACTGATCACGTGGCTGATCATGCACTGATCACGTGGCTGATCATGCACTGATCACGTGGCTGATCATGCACTGATCACGTGGCTGATCATGCACTGATCACGTGGCTGATCATGCACTGATCACGTGGCTGATCATGCACTGATCACGTGGCTGATCATGCACTGATCACGTGACTGATCATGCACTGATCACGTGGCTGATCATGCACTGATCACGTGGCTGATCATGCACTGATCACGTGACTGATCATGCACTGATCACGTGGCTGATCATGCACTGATCACGTGGCTGATCATGCACTGATCACGTGACTGATCATGCACTGATCACGTGGCTGATCATGCACTGATCAACGTGGCTGATCATGCACTGATCACGTGACTGATCATGCACTAATCATGGAGCTGATCATGCACTGATCACGTGGCTGATCTGGCACTGATCACGTGGCTGATCATGCACTGATCATGTGGCTGATCATGCACTGATCACGTGGCTGATCATGCACTGATCACGTGGCTGATCATGCACTGATCACATGGCTGATCATGCACTGATCACGTGGCTGATCATGCACTGATCACTTGACTGCTCATGCACTGATCACGTGGCTGAATCACGCACTGATCACGCCCTGATCATGCACTGATCACGTGGCTGAGCATGCACTGATCACGTGGCTGATCATGCACTGATCACGTGGCTGATCATGCACTGATCACGTGGCTGATCATGCACTGATCACGTGGCTGATCATGCACTGATCACGTGACAGATCATACACTAATCACGTGGGCTGATCATGCACTGATCACGTGGCTGATCATGCACTGATCACGTGACTGATCATGCACTGATCACGTGGCTGATCATGCACTGATCACGTGGCTGATCATGCACTGATCACGTGGCTGATCATGCACTGATCACGTGACTGATCATGCACTGATCACGTGGCTGATCATATGCACTGATCACGTGACTGATCATGCACTGATCACGTGACTGATCATGCACTGATCACGTGGCTATCATGCACTGATCACGTGGCTGATCATGCACTGATCACGTGACTGATCATGCACTGATCACGTGGCTATCATGCCTGATCACGTGCTGAATGGCACTGATCACGTGACTGATCATGCACTGATCACGTGGCTGATCATGCACTGATCACGTGGCTGATCAGGCACTGATCAAGAGCTGATCAGGCACTAATCACGAAACAGCTGATCATCATGGATCAGCGTTGCTGAATCATGCACTGATCACGTGGCTGATCAAGCAGATGAGCACGCCACTGAATCACGCTGATCAACTGGCTGATCATGCGCGACTGATCCGTGCCTGATCAGGAACTGATCACGATCTGAGCTGGCAACTGATCAGGCGGATCAGCACTGAGTAATCACTCTGTTCACTGGATCAGCCGATGAGGAGGCGAATCACGACGTTCAGCTGGCAATAATCAAGCAGATGAGCAGGCAGGAATCACACTGATCACGTGGCTGATCGGCAGACTGATCACGCACTGCTCATCAGGCACTGATCATGCGGCTGATCATGCACTGATCACGCATGGCTGCATTCACTGATCACTTGCACTGATCATGCACTGATCACGTGGCTTGACTGATCAAATAATCACTGCTGATCTGCAGCACTGATCACGTGACTGATCACGTGGCTGATCACATGACTGATCATGCATAAAAATGGCTGATCATGCACTGATCACGTGGCTGATCATGCACTGATCACGTGACTGATCATACACTGATCACGTGACTGATCATGCACATGCATCACGTGGCTGATCATGCACTGATCACGTGACTGATCATGCAATGATCACGTGGCTGATCATGCACTGATCACTACTGATCATGCACTGAATCACGTGATGATCATGCACTGATCACGTGGCTGATCATGCACTAATCACATGGCTGATCATAAACTGATCACGTGACTTAGCATGCAGTGATCACGGTCTGAATGGTGCTGATCATGTGACTGATCATGAACTGATCACGTGGCTATCATGCACTGATGATGTGCCTCAGGAGGCAATAACCAAAGAGCTGAACAGGTGCGAATCAAACAATCAGCAGGCAATAATCATGGACCTCAGATGTGATGAATCATGCTGCTCAGCTGGCAATCATCAAGCAGCTGAGCAGGCAGGAATCAGGCGGCTCAGCTGGCAATTGACTCAAGCAGATGAGCAGGCAGGAATCACGCAGCTCACCTGGCATTGTCAAGCAGCTGAGCAGACAGAATCAGGCAGCTCAGTAGGCCTGGTCACGTGACTGATCAGGCACTGATCACGTGGCTGATCATACACTGATCATGTGACTGATCATTCACTGATCACATGGGTATCATTCACTGATCACTTGACTCTGAATGCACTGATCACGTGACTGATCATGCACTGATCACGTGGCTGATCATACACTGATCAAGTGGCTGATCATGCAGTGATCACGTGGCTGATCATGCACTGATCATGTGACTGATGATGATCATGCACTGATCACGCACTGATCATGCACTGATCACGTGACTGATCATGCACTGATCACGTGGCTGATCATGCACTGATCACGTGACTGATCATGCACTGATCACGTGGCTGATCATGCACTGATCACGTGGCTATCATGCACTGATCACGTGACTGATCATGCACTGATCACGTGACTGATCATGCACTGATCACGTGACTGATCATGCACTGATCACGTGACTGATCATGCACTGATCACGTGGCTGATCATGCACTGATCACGTGGCTGATCATACACTGATCACGTGACTGATCATGCACTGATCACATGGCTGATCATGCACTGATCACGTGACTGATCATGCACTCATCACCTGCCTGATCATGCACTGATCACGTGGCTGATCATGCACTGATCACGTGGCTGATCATGCACTGATCACGTGGCTGATCATGCACTGATCACGTGGCTGATCATGCACAAATCACATTGCTGATCATGCACTGATCTGCGTGGCTGAATCATGCTGATCACGTGTCTGAATGCGCTGATCATGCTGATCATGCACTGATGATGCCTCAGGAGGCACTAATCAAAGAGCTGAGCAGGCACTGAATCACCCAATCAGCAGGCAGTAATCATGGAGCTCAGCTGTGATCGAATCATGCTGCTCAGCTGACAATCAATCAAGTAGCTGAGCAGGCAGGAATCACGCAGCTCAGCTGGCACCGCACTGGGCGTGAGATGATCAGGCAGGAATAACGCAGCTCAGCTGGCAATTATCAAGTAGCTGAGCAGGCAGGAATAACGCAGCTAAGCTGGCCATTATCACACATGCTGATCAGACAATGATCACGCAGCTGAGCAGGCGCACTGACATCATCATGCACTGTTCAGGTGGCTGATCATGCACTGATCACGTGGCTGATCATGCACTGATCAGGTGGCTATCATGCACTGATCACGTGGCTGATCATACACTGATCACGTCACTGATCATGCACTGATCATGGCTGATCATACACTGATCCGTGGCTGATCATGCACTGATGATCACGTGGCTATCATGCACTGATCACGAGGCTGATCATGCACTGATCACGTGGCTGATCATGCACTGATCACGTGGCTATCATGCACTGATCACCTGGCTATCATACACTGATCACGTGGCTGATCATCCACTGATCACGTGGCTATCATGCACTGATCACTTGTCTATCATGCACCTATCATGTGGCTGATCATACACTGAGCAGGTGACTGATCATGCACATATCACGTGACAGATCATGCCTGATCACGTGGCTGATCATGCACTAATAACGTGGCTGATCATGCACTAATCACGTGGCTGATCATGCACGGATCACGTGGCTGATCATGCAGTGATCATGACTGTGAATGGCACTGATGCGTCACTGATCATGTGTTGATTACGTGGCTATCATGCACTGATGATGTGCCCCAGGAGGCAATAACCAAAGAGCTGAGCAGGTATCAATCACTGAACAGCAGGCAGTAATCATGGACCTCAGCTGTGGTGATCATGCTGTTCAGCTGGCAATCATCAAGCTGATGAGCAGCCAGGAATCACGCAGCTCAACTGGCAATTATCAAGCAGATGAGCAGGAAGGAATCACGTGGCTGATCAGCTGGCAAATATCAGGCGGATGAGCACGCAGGAATCATGCACTGTTCAGCTGGCGATTATCATGCGATGAGGAGGCAGGATCATCACGCAGCACAGCTGGCAATTGTCAAGCAGATGACAGGCAGGAATCACACAGCTCAGTAGGCCCTGATCACGTGACTGAGCACGCACTGTTCACGTGGCTGACCATACACTGATCGCCTGGCTTGATCATGCCCTGATCACATGGCTAGCATTCACTGATCACGTGACTGAGCATGCACTGATCACGTGGATGATCATGCACTGATCACATGACTGATCATGCAATGAAAAAATGGCTGATCATGCACTGATCACGTGACTGATCATGCACTGATCACGTGACTGATCATGCACTGATTGACTGATCATGTACTGGTCACGTGGCTATCATGCACTGATCACGTGGCTGATCACACACTGATCACCTGACTGATCATGCACAGATCACGTGGATATCATGCACTGATCACGTGATTGATCATGCACTGATCACGTGGCTGATGATCATGTTCATCACTGATCACGCATGCTGATCGTGCACTAATCATATCACTTGGCTGATCATGAACTGATCACGTGGCTGATCATGAAGTGATCGTGACGTGTCTGAATGGTGCTGATCATGTGACTGATCATGAACTGATTACGTGCCTATCATGCACTGATAATGTGCCTCAGGAGGCAATAACCAAAGAGCTGAGCAGGTACGAATCAAACAATCAGCAAGCAATAATCATGGACCTCAGCTGTGATGAATCATGCTGCTCAGCTGGCAATCATCAAGCAGCTGAATAGGCAGGAATCAGACGGCTCAGCTGGCAATTGTCAAGCAGATGAGTTCAGCTGGCCTGATCAGCAGCTCAGCAGACAGGAATCAGGGCTCAGTAGGCACTGGTCACGTGACTCAGCAGGCACTGTTCACGTGGCTGATCATACACTGATCCCGTGACTGATCATGCACTGATCACATGACTATCATTCACTGATTACATGATTCTGCATACACTGATCATGTGGAAGATCAAACACTGATTATGTGGCTGATCATGCACTGATAAAGTGGTTTATCATGCACTGATCACGTGGCTATCATGCACTGATCACGTGACTGCGCATGCACTGATTATGTGGATGATCATACACTGATCACGGGACTGATCACGCACTGATCATCGTGACTGATCATGCGATCATGCACTGATCGCGTGGATATCATGCACTGATCCCGTGACTGATCGCGCACCCACTGATCATTCAACTGATCAGGCAATGCGTGGCTAGGTGCTGATCATACACATGATCGCGTGACTGATCATGCCTGATCACGTGGCTGATCATGCACTGATCGCGTGGCTGATCATGCACTGATCCGTGGCTGATCATACACTGATCGTGGCTGATCATGCACTGATCACGTGACTGATCATGCACTGATCGTGGCTGATCATGCACTGATCACGTGGCTGATCATGCACTGATCACGTGGCTGATCATGCACTGATCACGTGGCTGATCATACACTGATCACGTGACTGCGAATGCACTGATGGGACTATTTCATGCACTGATCACGTGGATGATCATGCACTGATCGTGACTGTTCATGGACTGATCACGTGACTCATGACTGATGACCAGATCATGCACTGATCTGCGTGTCTGATCATGGTGCTGAGCATGTGATCGATCGGCTGAACTGATCACGTGGCACATCATGCACTGATGATGTGCCTCAGGAGGCAATCACCAAACAGCTGAGCAGGCATCCTGATCACACAGTCCAGCAGGCACTAATCGTGGCTGATCAGCTGTGATGAATCACGTGCCTGATCCAGGACTGCATTCACTGATCACTTGACTGAGCATGCACTGATCACGTGGCTGGTCATGCACTGATCACATGGTGATCGTGACAAAAAATGGCTGATCATGCACTGATCACGTGACTGATCGCGCACTGATCGTGTGACTGATCATGCACTGATTAATCATGTGCTGGTCGCGTGGCTATCATGCACTGATCACGTGGCTGATTATACACTGATCACCTGACTGATCATGCACAGATCACGTGGCTATCATGCGATCACTAGATTGTGCATGCAATAATCGCGTGGATGATCATACGCATCACTTGGCTGATCTTTTACCTAATCCCATGGCTGATCATGAACTGATCACGTGACTTAGCATGCAGTGATCACGTCTGAATGGTGCTGATCGTGTGTTGATCGCGGGCTGAGTCCATTATCGGCACTGATGATGCCTCAGGCAATAACCAAGAGGCTATCATGCACTGATCACGTGGCATGCACTGATCACGTGGCTGATCATGCACTGATCACGTGGCTGATCATGCACTGATCACACGTGGCTGATCATGCACTGATCACGTGACTGATCATGCACTGATCACGTGGCTGATCATGCACTGATCGTGGCTGATCATGCACTGATCACGTGTGGCTGATCATGCACTGATCACGTGGCTGATCATGCACTGATCACGTGGCTGATCATGCACTGATCACGTGACTGATCATGCACTGATCACGTGGCTGATCATGCACTGATCACGTGACTGATCATGCACTGATCACGTGGCTGATCATGCACTGATCACGTGACTGATCATGCACTGATCATGTGGCTATCATGCACTGATCACGTGACTGTTCATGCACTGATCACATGGCTGATCATGCACTGATCACGTGGCTGATCATGCACTGATCACGTGGCTGATCATGCACTGATCACGGCTGATCACATGGCTGATCATGCATCGCATGCACTGATCACGTGGCTGATCACACTGATCACGTGACTGATCATGCACTGATCACATGACTGATGGCTGATCATGCACTGATCACGTGACTGATCATGCACTGATCACGTGACTGATCATGCACTGATCACGTGACTGATCATGCACTGATCACTGACTGATCACGTGGCTGATCATGCACTGATCACGTGGCTGATCATGCACTGATCACGTGACTGATCATGCACTGATCACGTGGCTGATCATGCACTGATCACGTGCTGATCATGCACTGATCACGTGGCTGATCATGCACTGATCACGTGGCTGATCATGCACTGATCACTGATGATCATGCACTGATCACGTGGCTGATCATGCACTGATCACGTGGCTGATCATGCACTGATCACGTGTGGCTGATCATGCACTGATCACGTGGCTGATCATGCACTGATGACGTGGCTGATCATGCACTGATCAAAGAGCTGATCATGCACTGATCACGTGGCTGATCATGGCTGATGATCATGGCTGATCATGCACTGATCGATGATCATGCTGCTGATCATGCACTGATCAGCAGCTGATCATGCACTGATCACGTGGCTGATCATGCACTGATCACGTGACTGATCATGCACTGATCACGTGGCTGATCATGCACTGATCACGTGGCTGATCATGCACTGACATCACTGATCATCAGCTGATCACGTGCACACTGATCACGTGACTGATCATGCACTGATCACGTGGCTGATCATGCACTGATCACGTGATCACATGACTGCTGATCATGCATCTGATCACGTGGCTGATCATGCACTGATCACGTGACTGATCATGCACTGATCACGTGGCTGATCATGCACTGATCACGTGGCTGATCATGCACTGATCACGTGACTGATCATGCACTGATCACGTGGCTGATCATGCACTGATCACGTGACTGATCATGCACTGATCACGTGCTGATCATGCACTGATCACGTGGCTGATCATGCACTGATCACACTGATCACTGATCGTGTGACTGATCATGCACTGATCACGTGGCTGATCATGCACTGATCACGTGGCTGATCATGCACTGATCACGTGGCTGATCATGCACTGATCACATGGCTGATCATGCACTGATCACGTGGCTGATCATGCACTGATCACGTGGCTGATCATGCACTGATCACGTGGCTGATCATGCACTGATCACGTGGCTGATGATCATGCACTGATCATGCACTGATCACGTGGCTGATCATGCACTGATCACGTGGCTGATCATGCACTGATCACGTGGCTGATCATGCACTGATCACGTGGCTGATCATGCACTGATCACGTGGCTGATCATGCACTGATCACGTGGCTGATCATGCACTGATCACGTGGCTGATCATGCACTGATCACGTGGCTGATCATGCACTGATCACGTGGCTGATCATGCACTGATCACGTGGCTGATCATGCACTGATCACGTGGCTGATCATGCACTGATCACGTGGCTGATCATACACTGATCACGTGGACTGATCATGCACTGATCACGTGGCTGATCATGCACTGATCACGTGACTGATCATGCACTGATCACGTGGCTGATCATGCACTGATCACATCACTGATCATGCACTGATCTGACTGATGCACTGATCACGTGGCTGATCATGCACTGATCACACGCTGATCTGATCATGCACTGATCATGTGGCTGATGCACTGATCACTGGCTGATCATGCACTGATGATCACTGATCATGCACTGATCATGATCACTGATCACGCACTGACTGATCATGCTGATGATCACTGATCACGCTGATCATGCATGATCGCACTGATCATGGCTGATCATGCACTGATCACGTGGATGATCATGCACTGATCATCACACTCTGATCATGATCACTGATCATGCACTGATCATGCGCACTGATCATGCACTGATCATGCACTGATCATGCTGATCACTGATCATGCACTGATCATGCACTGATCATGCACTGATCATGCACTGATCACTGATGGCTCATCATGCACTGATCACGTGGCTGATCATGCACTGATCACGTGGCTGATCATGCACTGATCACGTGGCTGATCATGCACTGATCACGTGACTGATCATGCACTGATCACGTGGCTGATGCACACTGATCACGTGGCTGATCATGCACTGATCACGTGGCTGATCATGCACTGATCACGTGACTGATCATGCACTGATCACGTGGCTGATCATGCACTGATCACGTGGCTGATCATGCACTGATCACGTGGCTGATCATGCACTGATCACGTGACTGATCATGCACTGATCACGTGGCTGATCATGCACTGATCACGTGGCTGATCATGCACTGATCACGTGGCTGATCATGCACTGATCACGTGACTGATCATGCACTGATCACGTGACTGATGCACTGATCACGTGCTGATGATCACGTGGCTGATCATGCACTGATCACGTGGCTGATCATGCACTGATCACGTGGCTGATCATACACTGATCACGTGGCTGATCATGCACTGATCACGTGGCTGATCATGCACTGATCACTGATCATGTCACTGATCATGCACTGATCATGTGGCTGATCATGCACTGATCATGCATGGCTGATCATGCACACTGATCGTGGATCTGATGAGCTGATCACGTGAATGATCATGCACTGATCACGTGCTGATCATAATCATGACCTCAGCTGTGATGAATCATGCTGATCAGCTGGCTGATCATGCACTGATCAGCGTGCTGATCATGCACTGATCACGTGGCTGATCACTGCACTGATCACGTGACTGATCAGATGAGCAGGCAGATCATGCACTGATCTCGTGGCTGATCATGCACTGATCACGTGTGGATGATGCATGATCAATCACTCAGTTCTGATGGCACTGCTGATCACTGATCGATGATCATCAGGCATGATCACGTGGCTGATCATGCACTGATCACGCTGAGATGACATGCGTGGCTGATCACTGATCAGCTGATCATGCACTGATCACGTGACTGATCATGCACTGATCACGTGGCTGATCATGCACTGATCACGCGTGACTGATCATGCACTGATCACGTGGCTGATCATGCACTGATCACGTGGCTGATCATGCACTGATCACGTGGCTGATCATGCACTGATCACGTGACTGATCATGCACTGATCACGTGACTGATCATGCACTGATCACGTGGCTGATCATGCACTGATCACGTGACTGATCATGCACTGATCACATGACTGATCATGCACTGATCATTGACTGATCATGCACTGATCACGTGGCTGATCATGCACTGATCACGTGGCTGATCATACACTGATCACCTGACTGATCATGCACTGATCACGTGGCTGATCATGCACTGATCACTTGATTGATCATGCACTGATCACGTGGCTGATCATGCACTGATCACGTGGCTGATCATGCACTGATCACGTGGCTGATCATGCACTGATCACGTGACTTATCATGCACTGATCACGTGTCTGATCATGCACTGATCACGTGACTGATCATGCACTGATCACGTGGCTGATCATGCACTGATCACGTGGCTGATCATGCACTGATCACGTGCTGATCAGGCACTGATCAAACACTGAGCAGGCATGCACTGATCATGGCTGATCATGCACTGATCACGTGCTGATCATGCACTGATCACGTGGCTGATCATGCACTGATCACAGGCACTGATCATGCGGCTGATCGCTGGCTGATCATCACTGATCACGTGACTGATCATGCACTGATCACTGATGCTCATCTGGCTGATCATTGTGATCAGCTGAGCAGACTGATCACGTGGCTGATCATGCACTGATCACGTGACTGATCATGCACTGATCACGTGGCTATCATGCACTGATCACGTGACTGATCATGCACTGATCACGTGGCTGATCATGCACTGATCACGTGACTGATCATGCACTGATCACGTGGCTGATCATGCACTGATCACGTGGCTGATCATGCACTGATCACGTGACTGATCATCACACTGATCACGTGACTGATCATGCACTGATCACGTGGCTGATCATGCACTGATCACGTAGCTATCATGCACTGAACACGTGACTGATCATGCACTGATCACGTGGCTGATCATGCACTGATCACTGATCATGATGATCATCATGCACATGACTGATCACGTGGCTGATCATACACTGATCACGTGGCTGATCATGCACTGGTCACGTGGCTGTCGTTCACTGATCACGTGTCTATCATGCACTGAACACGAGGCTGATCATACAATGATCACGTGACTGATCATGCACTGATCACGTGGCTGATCATGCACTGATCACGTGACTGATCATGCACTGATCACGTGCACTGACTGATCATGCACTGATCACGTGGCGTGGCTGATCACTGATCACTGATCACGTGGCTGATCATGATCACTGATCACGTGGCTGATCATGCACTGATCACGTGCACTGATCACTGACACTGATCACGTGGCTGATCATGCACTGATCACGTGGCTGATCATGCACTGATCACGTGGCTGATCATGCACTGATCACGTGGCTGATCATGCACTGATGCACTGATCACGTCATGCACTGATCATGCACTGATCACGTGGCTGATCATGCACTGATCACGTTGATGATCATGCACTGATCACGTGCTGATCATGCACTGATCACGTGGCTGATCATGCACTGATCACGTGGCTGATCATGCACTGATCACGATGACTGATCATGCACTGATCACGTGACTGATCATGATCACTGATCACGTGGCTGATCATGCACTGATCACGTGGCTGATCATGCACTGATCACGTGACTGATCATGCACTGATCACGTGGCTGATCGTGATCACACTGATCACGTGGCTGATCATGCACTGATCACGTGACTGATCATGCACTGATCACGTGGCTGATCATGCACTGATCACTGTGGCTGATCATCATGCACTGATCACGTGACTGATCATGCACTGATCACGTGGCTGATCATGCACTGATCACGTGACTGATCATGATCACTGATCACGTGACTGATCATGCACTGATCACGTGGCTGATCATGCACTGATCACGTGGCTGATCATGCACTGATCACGTGGCTGATCATGCACTGATCACGTGGCTGATCATGCACTGATCACGTGACTGATCATGCACTGATCACGTGGCTGATCATGCACTGATCACGTGGCTGATCATGCACTGATCACGTGGCTGATCATGCACTGATCACGTGGCTGATCATCACACTGATCACGTGATCATGCACTGATCACGTGACTGATCATGCACTGATCACGTGTGCTGATCATGCACTGATCACGTGGCTGATCATGCACTGATCACGTGGCTGATCATGCACTGATCACGTGACTGATCATGCACTGATCACGTGGCTGATCATGCACTGATCACGTGGCTGATCATGCACTGATCACGTGGCTGAATCAGCATGCAGTAATCATGGCTGATCATCACTGATCACTGAATCATGCTGATCACGTGACTGATCATCACTGATCACACTGACTGATCATGCAATCATCACGCGTGGCTCATCATGCACTGATCACGTGGCTGATCATGCACTGATCATCGTGGCTGATCATGCACTGATCACGCTGCTGAGCATGCACTGATCACGTGGCTGATCAACACTGATCACGTGACTGATCATGCACTGATCACGTGGCTGATCATGCACTGATCACGTGGCTGATCATGCACTGATCACGTGGCTGATCATGCACTGATCTGACGTGACTGATCATGCACTGATCACGTGGCTGATCATGCACTGATCACGTGGCTGATCATGCACTGATCACGTGACTATGATCATGCACTGATCACGTGGCTGATCATACACTGATCACGTGACTGATCATGCACTGATCACGTGACTGATCATGCACTGATCACGCTGCTGATCATGCACTGATCACGTGGCTGATCATGCACTGATCACGTGGCTGATCATGCACTGATCACGTGGCTGATCATGCACTGATCACGTGGCTGATCATTCACTGATCACGTGACTGATCATGCACTGATCATGCACTGATCACGTGACTGATCATGCACTGATCACGGGTGCTGATCATGCACTGATCACGTGGCTGATCATGCACTGTGATGCACTGACTCACATGCTGATCATGCACTGATCACGTGACTGATGATGCACTGATCACGTGGCTGATCATGCACTGATCACGTGGCTGATCATGCACACTGATCACGTGGCTGATCATGCACTGATCACGTGACTGATCATGCACTGATCACGTGGCTGATCATGCACTGATCACGTGGCTGATCATGCACTGATCACGTGGCTGATCATGCACTGATCACGTGACTGATCATGCACTGATCACGTGACTGATCATGCACTGATCACGTGGCTGATCATGCACTGATCACGTGGCTGATCATGCACTGATCACGTGGCTGATCATGCACTGATCACGTGGCTGAGCATGCACTGATCACGTGACTGATCATGCACTGATCATGTCACTGATCATGTGACTGATCACGTGGCTGATCATGCTGACTGATGATGTGCCCCATCATGCACTGGCAACTGATCACTGATCTGTGGCTGATCATGCTGATCACGCACTGATCATGCACTCATCACGTGACTGATCATGGACTGAGCTGTGATGAATCATGCTGTTCAGCTGATCATGCACTCATCGCAGCTGATCAGCCACTGATCACGCTGCTCTGATCTGGCAACTGATCATGCACTGATGAGCTGATCATGCACTGATCACGCATCTCTGATCTGGCACTGATCAGGCGGATGATCACGCACTGATCACTCATCATCACTGAGCTGGCTGATCATCACACTGATCACGTGGCTGGAATCTGAGCACAGCTGTGGCTGATCATGCAGATGATCATGACTGATCATGCACTGATCGTGGCTGATCATGCACTGATCACGTGACTGATCATGCACTGATCACGTGGCTGATCATGCACTGATCACGTGACTGATCATGCACTGATCACATGGCTGATCATTCACTGATCACTTGACTGATCATGCACTGATCACGTGGATGATCATGCACTGATCACATGACTGATCATGCACTGAAAAAATGCTGATCATGCACTGATCACGTGACTGATCATGCACTGATCGTGACTGATCATGCACTGATTAATGATCATGCACTGATCACGTGGCTGATCATGCACTGATCACGTGGCTGATCATACACTGATCACCTGCTGATGATCATGATCACGTGACTGATCATGCACTGATCACGTGGCTGATCATGCACTGATCACACGTGGCTGATCATGCACTGATCACGTGGATGATCATGCACTGATCACGTGGCTGATCATGCACTGATCACGTGGCTGATCATGCACTGATCACGTGACTGATCATGCACTGATCACGTGTCTGAATGGCACTGATCACGTGACTGATCATGCACTGATCACGTGGCTGATCATGCACTGATCATGTGCCTGATCAGGCAATGATCACGTGAGCTGAGCATGCACTGATCAAACAATCAGCAGGCACTAATCATGGACCTCAGCTGTGACTGAATCATGCTGCTGCTGCTCAGCACACTGCAATCATCAAGCAGCTGAGCAGGCACTGATCACGTGGCTGATCATGCACTGATCATAGCTGATGTCATGCACTGATCATGCACTGATCACGTGGCTCAGCTGGCTGATCATCAAGCAGCTGAGCAGACACTGATCACACAGCTGATCATGCACTGATCACGTGGCTGATCATGCACTGATGTCACGTGGCTGATCATGCACTGATCACGTGACTGATCATGCACTGATCACGTGGCTGATCATGCACTGATCACTGATCACGTGACTGATCATGCACTGATCACGTGGCTGATCATGCACTGATCACGTGGCTGATCATGCACTGATCACGATCGTGATCACTGCTCATCATGCACTGATCACGTGACTGTGATCATGCACTGATCGTGGCTGATCATGCACTGATCACGTGGCTGATCATGCACTGATCACGTGACTGATCATGCACTGATCACGTGGCTGATCATGCACTGATCACGTGGCTGATCATGCACTGATCACGTGGCTGATCATGCACTGATCACGTGGCTGATCATGCACTGATCACGTGGCTGATCATGCACTGATCACGTGCTGATCATGCACTGATCTGATGATCATGCACTGATGATCATGTGATCATGCATGCACTGATCACGTGACTGATCATGCACTGATCACGTGACTGATCATGCACTGATCACGTGGCTGATCATGCACTGATCACGCACTGATCATGCACTGATCACGTGGCTGATCATGCACTGATCGTGGCTGATGATGCATGCACTGATCACGTGGCTGATCATGCACTGATCACGTGACTGATCATGCACTGATCACGTGGCTGATCATGCACTGATCATCACGCTGACTGATCATGCACTGATCACGTGGCTGATCATGCACTGATCACGTGGCTGATCATGCACTGATCACGTGGCTGATCATGCACACTGATCACGTGGCTGATCATGCACTGATCACGTGGCTGATCATGCACTGATCACGTGGCTGATCATGCACTGATCACGTGGCTGATCATGCACTGATCACGTGGCTGATCATGCACTGATCACGTGGCTGATCACACTGATCACGACTGCTGATCATGCACTGATCACGTGACTGATCATGCACTGATCACGTGGCTGATCATGCACTGATCACGTGGCTGATCATGCACTGATCACGTGGCTGATCATGCACTGATCACGTGGCTGATCATGCACTGATCACGTGACTGATCATGCACTGATCACGTGCTGATCATGCACTGATCACGTGGCTGATCATACACTGATCACGTGACTGATCATGCACTGATCACGTGGCTGATCATGCACTGATCACGTGGCTGCTGATCATGCACTGATCATCTGACTGATCATGCACTGATCACGTGGCTGATCATGCACTGATCACGTGGCTGATCATGCACTGATCACGTGGCTGATGATCATGCACTGATCACGTGACTGATCATGCACTGATCACGTGGCTGATCATGCACTGATCACGTGGCTGATCATGCACTGATCACGTGGCTGATCATGCACTGATCACGCTGCTGATCATGCACTGATCTGTGGCTGATCATGCACTGATTGATGCACTGATCATGCACTGATCACGTGACTGATCATGCACTGATCACGTGGCTGATCATGCACTGATCACGTGGCTGATCATGCACTGATCACGTGGATCTGATCATGCACTGATCACGTGGCTAATCATGCACTGATCACGCACTGATCACATGGCTGATCATGCACTGATCACACGTGGCTGATCATGCACTGATCACGTGGCTGATCATGCACTGATCTGATGATCACGTGCACTGATCATGCATCATGATCCACTGGCTGATCATGCACTGATCACGTGGCTGATCATGCACTGATCACGTGGCTGATCATGCACTGATCACGTGGCTGATCATGCACTGATCACGTGACTGATCATGCACTGATCACGTGACTGATCATCATGCACTGATCACGTGGCTGATCATGCACTGATCACGGACTGATCATGCACTGATCACGTGGCTGATCATGCACTGATCACGTGACTGATCATGCACTGATCACGTGGCTGATCATGCACTGATCACGTGGCTGATCATGCACTGATCACGTGGCTGATCATGCACTGATCACGTGGACTGATCATGCACTGATCACGTGGCTGATCATGCACTGATCACGTGGCTGATCATGCACTGATCACGTGGCTGATCATGCACTGATCGTGACTGATCATGCACTGATCACGTGACTGATCATGCACTGATCACGTGGCTGATGCACTGATCACTGATCGCATGCACATCATGATGATGTGGCTGATCATGCACTGATCACGTGGCTGATCATGCACTGATCACGTGACTGATCATGCACTGATCACGTGGCTGATCATGCACTGATCACGTGGCTGATCATGCACTGATCACGTGGCTGATCATGCACTGATCACGTGACTGATCATGCACTGATCACGTGACTGATCATGCACTGATCACGTGGCTGATCATGCACTGATCACGTGGCTGATCATGCACTGATCACGTGGCTGATCATCACACTGATCACGTGGCTGATCATGCACTGATCACGTGGCTGATCATGCACTGATCACGTGACTGATCATGCACTGATCACGTGACTGATCATGCACTGATCGGCTGATCATGCACTGATCACGTGGCTGATCATGCACTGATCACGCTGATCATGCACTGATCACGTGGCTGATCATGCACTGATCACGTGACTGATCATGCACTGATCACGTGGCTGATCATGCACTGATCACGTGACTGATCATGCACTGATCACGTGGCTGATCATGCACTGATCACGTGACTGATCATGCACTGATCATGCACTGATCACGTGGCTGATCATGCACTGATCACGTGGCTGATCATGCACTGATCACGTGGCTGATCATGCACTGATCACGTGACTGATCATGCACTGATCACGTGACTGATCATGCACTGATCACGTGGCTGATCATGCACTGATCACGTGGCTGATCATGCACTGATCACGTGGCTGATCATGCACTGATCACGTGGCTGATCATGCACTGATCACGTGACTGATCATGCACTGATCACGTGGCTGATCATGCACTGATCACGTGGCTGATCATGCACTGATCACGTGACTGATGCACTGATCACGTGACTGATCATGGCTGATCACGTGGCTGATCACGTGACTGATCATGCATGATCGTGGCTGATCATGCACTGATCACGTGGCTGATCATGCACTGATCACGTGGCTGATCATGCACTGATCACGTGGCTGATCATGCACTGATCACGTGACTGATCATGCACTGATCACGTGGCTGATCATGCACTGATCACGTGGCTGATCATGCACTGATCACGTGACTGATCATGCACACTGATCACGTGGCTGATCATGCACTGATCACGTGGCTGATCATGCACTGATCACGTGGCTGATCATGCACTGATCACGTGGCTGATCATGCACTGATCACGTGGCTCATCATGCACTGATCACGTGACTGATCATGCACTGATCATGCACTGATCACTGATCATGCACTGATCACGTGACTGATCATGCACTGATCACGTGACTGATCATGCACTGATCACGTGGCTGATCATGCACTGATCACTGATCACACTGCTGATCATGCATGCACTGATCACGTGACTGATCATGCACTGATCACGTGGCTGATCATGCACTGATCACGTGGCTGATCATGCACTGATCACGTGATCTGATCATGCACTGATCACGTGACTGCTGATCATGCACTGATCACGTGGCTGATCATGCACTGATCACGTGGCTGATCATGCACTGATCACGTGGCTGATCATGCACTGATCACGTGGCTGATCATGCACTGATCACGTGCTGATCATGCACTGATCACGTGGCTGATCATGCACTGATCACGTGGCTGATCATGCACTGATCACGTGGCTGATCATGCACTGATCACGTGCTGCTGATCATGCACTGATCACGTGGCTGATCATGCACTGATCACGTGGCTGATCATGCACTGATCACGTGACTGATCATGCACTGATCACGTGGCTGATCATGCACTGATCACGTGGCTGATCATGCACTGATCACGTGGCTGATCATGCACTGATCACATCACGATTGTTGATCATGCACTGATCACGTGGCTGATCATGCACTGATCACATGACTGATCATGCATGATCGTGACTGATCATGATCACTGATCACGTGGCTGATCATGCACTGATCACGTGGCTGATCATGCACTGATCACGTGACTGATCATGCACTGATCACGTGACTGATCACACTGATCACTGATCACATCATGCACTGATCACGTGGCTGATCATGCACTGATCACGTGACTGTGATCATGCACTGATCACGTGGCTGATCATGCACTGATCACGTGACTGATCATGCACTGATCACGTGGCTGATCATGCACTGATCACGTGACTGATCATGCACTGATCACGTGACTGATCATGCACTGATCACGTGGCTGATCATGCACTGATCACGTGACTGATCATGCACTGATCACGTGGCTGATCATACACTGATCACGTGACTGATCATGCACTGATCACGTGCTGATCATGCACTGATCACTGATCACGTGCTGATCATGCACTGATCACGTGGCTGATCATGCACTGATCACGTGACTGATCATGCACTGATCACGTGCTGATCATGCACTGATCACGTGGCTGATCATGCACTGATCACGTGGCTGATCATGCACTGATCACATGGCTGATCATGCACTGATCACGTGACTGATCATGCACTGATCACGTGACTGATCATGCACTGATCACGTGGCTGATCATGCACTGATCACGATGCTGATCATACACTGATCACGTGACTGAGCATGCACTGATCACGTGGCTGATCATGCACTGATCACGTGGCTGATCATGCACTGATCACGTGACTGATCATGCACTGATCACGTGGCTGATCATACACTGATCACGTGGCTGATCATGCACTGATCACGTGGCTGATCATCATGATCATGCACTGATCACGTGGCTGTGATCATGCACTGATCACGTGACTGATCATGCACTGATCACGTGGCTGATCATGCACTGATCACGTGGCTGATCATGCACTGATCACGTGGCTGATCATGCACTGATCACGCACTGATCATGCACTGATCACGTGCTGATCATGCACTGATCACGTGGCTGATCATGCACTGATCACGTGGCTGATCATGCACTGATCACGTGGCTGATCATGCACTGATCACGTGGCTGATCATGCACTGATCACGTGGCTGATCATGCACTGATCACGTGGCTGATCATGCACTGATCACGTGGCTGATCATGCACTGATCACGTGGCTGATCATGCACTGATCACGTGACTGATCATGCACTGATCACGTGACTGATCATGCACTGATCACGTGGCTGATCATGCACTGATCACGTGGCTGATCATGCACTGATCACGTGGCTGATCATGCACTGATCACGTGCTGATCACATGCACTGATCGTGGCTGATCATGCACTGATCACGTGTGCTGATCATGCACTGATCACGTTGCTGATCATGCACTGATCACGTGGCTGATCATGCACTGATCACGTGCTGATCATGCACTGATCACGTGGCTGATCATGCACTGATCACGTGGCTGATCATGCACTGATCACGTGACTGATCATGCACTGATGCACTGATCACTGATCACGTGGCTGATCATGCACTGATCACGTGGCTGATCATGCACTGATCACGTGGCTGATCATGCACTGATCACGTGGCTGATCATGCACTGATCACGTGGCTGATCATGCACTGATCACGTGACTGATCATGCACTGATCACGTGGCTGATCATGCACTGATCACGTGACTGATCATGCACTGATCACGTGACTGATCATGCACTGATCTGATGGCTGATCATGCTGATGATCACGTGGCTGATCATACACTGATCACGTGACTGATCATGCACTGATCACGTGGCTGATCATGCACTGATCACGTGACTGCTGATCATGCACTGACTGATCACGTGGCTGATCATGCACTGATCACGTGGCTGATCATGCACTGATCACGCGTGCTGATCATGCACTGATCACGTGACTGATCATGCACTGATCACCGTGGCTGATCATGCACTGATCACGTGACTGATCATGCACTGATCACGTGGCTGATCATGCACTGATCACGTGGCTGATCATGCACTGATCACGTGGCTGATCATGCACTGATCACGTGACTGATCATGCACTGATCACGTGGCTGATCATGCACTGATCACGTGGCTGATCATGCACTGATCACGTGACTGATCATGCTGACTGATCACGTGACTGATCTGATCATGCTGATGATCATGCATGATCATGCACTGCTCACTGCACTGATCATGCACTGATCATGCACTGATCACGTGGCTGATCATGCACTGATCACGTGGCTGATCATGCACTGATCACGTGGCTGCTGATCATGCACTGATCACGTGGCTGATCATGCACTGATCACGTGGCTGATCATGCACTGATCACGTGGCTGATCATGCACTGATCACGTGACTGATCATGCACTGATCACGTGCTCTGATCACACTGATCACGTGGCTGATCATGCACTGATCACGTGCTGATCATGCACTGATCACGTGGCTGATCATGCACTGATCACGTGCTGACTGATCATGATCACTGATCACACTGGCTGATCATGCACTGATCACGTGACTGATCATGCACTGATCACGTGGCTGATCATGCACTGATCACGTGGCTGATCATGCACTGATCACGTGGCTGATCATGCACTGATCACGGCTGATCTGATCATGCACTGATCACGTGGCTGATCATGCACTGATCACGTGGCTGATCATGCACTGATCACGTGGCTGATCATGCACTGATCACGTGGCTGATCATGCACTGATCACGTGGCTGATCATGCACTGATCATGCTGATCTGATCACGTGCCTGATCATGCACTGATCACGTGGCTGATCATGCACTGATCACGTGGCTGATCATGCACTGATCACGTGCTGATCATGCACTGATCACGTGGCTGATCATCAGCTGACTGATCATCATGCACTGATCACATGGCTGATCATGCACTCATCACGTGGCTGATCATGATCATCACATGACTGATCATGCACTGATCACATACGGCTCATGCACACTGCTCATCATGACTGATCATGCATCAATCACGTGACTGATCATGCTGATCACGTGGCTGATCATGCACTGATCACGTGGCTGATCATGCACTGATCACGTGGCTGATCATGCACTGATCACGTGCTGATCATGCACTGATCACGTGGCTGATCATGCACTGATCACGTGGCTGATCATGCACTGATCACACGTGACTGTGCATGCACTGATCACGTGATCATGATCATCACACTGATCACGTGACTGATCATGCACTGATCGTGGCTGATCATGCACTGATCACGTGCTGATCATGCACTGATCACGTGGCTATCATGCACTGATCACGTGGCTGATCATGCACTGATCACGTGGCTGATCATGCACTGATCACGTGTGCTGATCATGCACTGATCATGTGACTGATCATGCACTGATCACGTGGCTGATCATGCACTGATCACGTGGCTGATCACACTGATCATCGCTGATGCACTGATCACACTGAGCTGATCATCATGCACTGATCACGTGACTGATCATGCACTGATCATGGACTGATCATGCTGATGATGATCATGCTGATCATCACTGATCACGTGGCTGATCATGCACTGATCACGTGGCTGATCATGCACTGATCACGTGCTGATCATGCACTGATCACGTGACTGATCATGCACTGATCACGTGGCTGATCATGCACTGATCACGTGGCTGATCAGCTGATCACGTGACTGATCATGCACTGATCACGTGGCTGATCATGCACTGATCACGTGGCTGATCATGCACTGATCACGTGCTGATCATGCACTGATCACGTGGCTGATCATGCACTGATCACGTGGCTGATCATGCTGATGATCACGTGCTGATCATGCACTGATCACGTGACTGATCATGCACTGATCACGTGGCTGATCATGCACTGATCACGTGGCTGATCATGCACTGATCACGTGGCTGATCATGCACTGATCACGTGGCTGATCATGCACTGATCACGTGGCTGATCATGCACTGATCACGTGACTGATCATGCACTGATCACGTGGCTGATCATGCACTGATCACGTGACTGATCATGCACTGATCACGTGACTGATCATGCACATGATGATGATTAATCATGCACTGATCACGTGGCTGATCATGCACTGATCACGTGGCTGATCATGCACTGATCACGTGACTGATCATGCACTGATCACGTGGCTGATCATGCACTGATCACGTGACTGATCATGCACTGATCACGTGGCTGATCATGCACTGATCACGTGGCTGATCATGCACTGATCACTGGCTGATCATGCACTGATCACGTGGCTGATCATGCACTGATCACGTGACTGATCATGCACTGATCACGTGGCTGATCATGCACTGATCACGTGGCTGATCATGCACTGATCACGTGGCTGATCATCATGATGATCGATCATGCTGATCATGCGCACTGATCACGTGCTGATCAGTGCACTGATCATCATGCACTGATCACGCGTGCACTGATCATGCACTGATCATCGTGCTGATCATGCACTGATCATCATGCTGGCTGATCATGCACTGATCACGTGGCTGATCATGCACTGATGATCACGTGCTGATCATGCACTGATCACGTGGCTGATCATGCACTGATCACGTGGCTGATCATGCACTGATCACGTGGCTGATCATGCACTGATCACGTGACTGATCATGCACTGATCACGTGGCTGATCATGCACTGATCACGTGACTGATCATGCACTGATCACGTGGCTGATCATGCACTGATCACGTGGCTGATCATGCACTGATCGTGACTGATCATGCTGATCACGTGACTGATCATGCACTGATCACGTGGCTGATCATGCACTGATCACGTGGCTGATCATGCACTGATCACGTGGCTGATCATGCACTGATCACGTGACTGATCATGCACTGATCACGTGGCTGATCATGCACTGATCACGTGCTGATCATGCACTGATCACGTGGCTGATCATGCACTGATCACGTGACTGATCATGCACTGATCACGTGGCTGATCGCACACTGATCACGTGGCTGATCATGCACATGCACTGATCACGTGGCTGATCATGCACTGATCACGTGGCTGATCATGCACTGATCACGTGGCTGATGATCATGCACTGATCACGTGACTGATCATGCACTGATCACGTGGCTGATCATGCACTGATCACGTGGCTGATCATGCACTGATCACGTTGGCTGATCATGCACTGATCACGTGGCTGATCATGCACTGATCACGTGGCTGATCATGCACTGATCACTGCTGATCACTGCTGATCATGCACTGATCACTGATCTCATGGCATCATGATCACGTGACTGATCTGATCATGCACTGATCATGGCTGATCATGCACTGATCGTGTGACTGATCATCATGCACTGATCACGTGGCTGATCATGCACTGATCACGTGGCTGATCATGCACTGATCACGTGGCTGATCATGCACTGATCACGTGACTGATCATGCACTGATCACGTGGCTGATCATGCACTGATCGTGGCTGATCATGCACTGATCACGCGTGGCTGATCATGCACTGACGTGGCTGATCATGCACTGATCACGTGGCTGATCATGCACTGATCACGTGGCTGATCATGCACTGATCACGTGGCTGATCATGCACTGATCACGTGACTGATCATGCACTGATCACGTGGCTGATCATGCACTGATCACGTGGCTGATCATGCACTGATCACGTGGCTGATCATGCACTGATCACGTGACTGATCATGCATGCACTGATCACGTGGCTGATCATGCACTGATCACGTGGCTGATCATGCACTGATCACGTGGCTGATCATGCACTGATGATCATGACTGATCATGCACTGATCACGTGACTGATCATGCACTGATCACGTGGCTGATCATGCACTGATCACGTGGCTGATCATGCACTGATCACGTGCTGATCATGCACTGATCACGTGGCTGATCATGCACTGATCACGTGGCTGATCATGCACTGATCACGTGGCTGATCATGCACTGATCACGTGGCTGATCATGCACTGATCACGTGGCTGATCATGCACTGATCACTGATCATGTGGATCACTGATCATGCACTGATCACGTGGCTGATCATGCACTGATCACGTGGCTGATCATGCACTGATCACGTGGCTGATCATGCACTGATCACGTGGCTGATCATGCACTGATCACGTGATCTGATCATGCACTGATCACGTGGCTGACTGATCATGCACTGATCACGTGGCTGATCATGCACTGATCACGTGGCTGATCATGCACTGATCACGTGCTGATCATGCACTGATGCTGATCATGCACTGATCACGGCTGATCATGCACTGATCACGTGGCTGATCATGCACTGATCACGTGGCTGATCATGCACTGATCACGTGGCTGCTGATCATGCACTGATCACGTGGCTGATCATGCACTGATCACGTGGCTGATCATGCACTGATCATCACTGGCTGATCATGCACTGATCACGTGACTGATCATGCACTGATCACGTGGCTGATCATGCACTGATCACGTGACTGATCATGCACTGATCACGTGGCTGATCATGCACTGATCACTTGGCTGATCATGCACTGATCACGTGGCTGATCATGCACTGATCACGTGACTGATCATGCCCTGATCAAGAGCCTGACCATGCACTGATCCCGTGAGTGATCATGCACTGATCAGGTGACTGATCATGCACTGATCACGTGCCTGATCATGCACTGATCACGTGGCTGATCATGCACTGATCACGTGACTGTTCATGCACTGATCACTTGGCTGATCATGCACTGATCACGTGGCTGATCATGCACTGTTCACGTGGCTGATCATGCACTGATCACTGATCTGATCATGCACTGATCACGCTGACTGATGCACTCATCACACTGATCATCATGCACTGATCACGTGGCTGATCATGCACTGATCACGTGGCTGATCATGCACTGATCACGTGGCTGATCATGCACTGATCACGTGGCTGATCATGCACTGATCACGTGGCTGATCATGCACTGATCACGTGGCTGATCATGCACTGATCACGTGACTGATCATGCACTGATCACGTGGCTGATCACTGACTGATCACGTGGCTGATCATGCATGCACTGATCACGTGGCTGATCATGCACTGATCACGCGTGGCTGATCATGCACTGATCACGTGGCTGATCATGCACTGATCACGTGGCTGATCATGCACTGATCACGTGGCTGATCATGCACTGATCACGTGGCTGATCATGCACTGATCACGTGACTGATCATGCACACTGATCACGTGGCTGATCATGCACTGATCACGTGTGCTGATCATGCACTGATCACGTGACTGATGATCATGATCACGTGACTGATCATGCACTGATCACGTGGCTGATCATGCACTGATCACGTGGCTGATCATGCACTGATCACGTGACTGATCATGCACTGATCATGTGCTGCTGATCATGCACTGATCACGTGGCTGATCATGCACTGATCACGTGGCTGATCATGCACTGATCACGTGGCTGATCATGCACTGATCACGTGGCTGATCATGCACTGATCACGTCACTGATCATGCACTGATCATGCACATGATGATCACACTGATCTGACTGATCATGCACTGATCACGTGGCTGATCATGCACTGATCACGTGGCTGATCATGCACTGATCACGTGGCTGATCATGCACTGATCACGTGGCTGATCATGCACTGATCACGTGGCTGATCATGCACTGATCACGTTGCTGATCATGCACTGATCACGTGGCTGATCATGCACTGATCACGTGGCTGATCATGCACTGATCACACTGATGATCATCACTCATGTGACATGCACTGATCACGTGGCTGATCATGCACTGATCACGTGACTGATCATGCACTGATCACGTGGCTGATCATGCACTGATCACGTGGCTGATCATACACTGATCACGTGACTGATCATGCATGCATGCACTGATCACGTGGCTGATCATGCACTGATCACACTGACTGATCATGCACTGATCATCACTGATCATGCACTGATCATGCACTGATCATGCACTGATCACTGATGCTGATCATGCACTGATCACGTGGCTGATCATGCACTGATCACGTGACTGATCATGCACTGATCACATGGCTGATCATGCACTGATCTGATCGTGACTGATCATGCACTGATCACGTGGCTGATCATGCACTGATCACGTGGCTGATCATGCACTGATCACGTGGCTGATCATGCACACTGATCACGTGGACTGATCATGCACTGATCACGTGACTGATCATGCACTGATCACGTGCTGATCATGCACTGATCACGTGGCTGATCATGCACTGATCACGTGGCTGATCATGCACTGATCACGTGACTGATCATGCACTGATCACGTGACTGATCATGCACTGATCACGTGGCTGATCATGCACTGATCACGTGGCTGATCATGCACTGATCACGTGACTGATCATGCACTGATCACGTGGCTGATCATGCACTGATCACGTGGCTGATCATGCACTGATCACGGCTGATCTGATCATGCACTGATCACGTGACTGATCATGCACTGATCACGTGGCTGATCATGCACTGATCACGTGGCTGATCATGCACTGATCACGTGGCTGATCATGCACTGATCGTGGCTGATCATACACTGATCACGTGGCTGATCATGCACTGATCACGTGGCTGATCATGCACTGATCACGTGGCTGATCATGCACTGATCACGTGGCTGATCATGCACTGATCACGTGGCTGATCATGCACTGATCACGTGGCTGATCATGCACTGATCACGTGGCTGATCATGCACTGATCACGTGGCTGATCATGCACTGATCACGTGGCTGATCATCACACTGATCACGTGACTGATCATGCACTGATCACGTGCTGATCATGCACTGATCACGTGGCTGATCATGCACTGATCACGTGGCTGATCACACACTGATCACGTGACTGATCATGCACTGACTGATCACGTGGCTGATCATGCCTGATCACGTGGCTGATCATGCACTGATCACGTGACTGATCATGCACTGATCACGTGGCTGGCTGATCATGCACTGATCACGTGGCTGATCATGCACTGATCACGTGACTGATCATGCACTGATCACGTGGCTGATCATGCACTGATCACGTGACTGATCATGCACTGATCACGTGGCTGATCATGCACTGATCACGTGGCTGATCATGCACTGATCACGTGGCTGATCATGCACTGATCACGTGATCTGATCATGCACTGATCACACGTGCTGATCATGCACTGATCACGTGGCTGATCATGCACTGATCACGTGCTGATCATGCACTGATCACGTGGCTGATCATGCACTGATCACACTGATCATGGCTGATCATCACTGCACTGATCATGCACTGATCACGTGGCTGATCATGCACTGATCACGTGGCTGATCATGCACTGATCACGTGGCTGATCATGCACTGATCACGTGGCTGATCATGCACTGATCACGTGACTGGCTGATGCATGATCACTGATCACTGATCAGGCACATGATGATCATCACTGATGCATCACTGGCTGATCATGCACTGATCACATGCTGATCATGCACTGATCACGTGGCTGATCATGCACTGATCGTGGCTGATCATGCACTGATCACGTGACTGATCATGCACTGATCTGACTCATGACTGATGCACTGATCACGTGACTGATCATGCACTGATCACGTGGCTGATCATGCACTGATCACGTGGCTGATCATGCACTGATCACATGTGCTGATCATGCACTGATCACGTGGCTGATCATGCACTGATCACGTGGCTGATCATGCACTGATCACGTGGCTGATCATGCACTGATCATGCTGATCATCACTGACTGCTCATCATGCACTGATCACGTGACTGATCATGCACTGATCACGTGGCTGATCATGCACTGATCACGTGGCTGATCATGCACTGATCACGTGGCTGATCATGCACTGATCACGCGTGCTGATCATGCACTGATCACGTGGCTGATCATGCACTGATCACGTGGCTGATCATGCACTGATCACGTGACTGATCATGCACTGATCACGTGGCTGATCATGCACACTGATCACGTGGCTGATCATGCACTGATCACGTGGCTGATCATGCACTGATCACTGATGATCATGCACTGATCACGTGATCATGCACTGATCACGTGGCTGATCATGCACTGATCGTGGCTGATCATGCACTGATCACGTGGCTGATCATGCACTGATCACGTGGCTGATCATGCACTGATCACGTGACTGATCATGCACTGATCACGCGTGCTGATCATGCACTGATCACTGATGGCTGATCATGCACTGATCACGTGGCTGATCATGCACTGATCACGTGACTGACTGCACATGATCACACTGACTGACATGCACTGATCATGCACTGATGCACTGATCGTGGCTGATCATGCACTGATCACGTGACTGATCATGCACTGATCACGTGGCTGATCATGCACTGATCACGTGGCTGATCATGCACTGATCACGTGGCTGATCATGCACTGATCACGCTGCTGATCATGCACTGATCACGTGGCTGATCATGCACTGATCATCATGCTGCTGATCATGCACTGATCACGTGGCTGGCTGATGGATGCACTGATCACGTGGCTGATCATGCACTGATCACGTGACTGATCATGCACTGATCACGTGGCTGATCATGCACTGATCACGTGGCTGATCATGCACTGATCACGTGACTGATCATGCACTGATCACGTGGCTGATCATGCACTGATCACGTGGCTGATCATGCACTGATCACGTGCTGATCATGCACTGATCACGTGACTGATCATGCACTGATCACGTGGCTGATCATGCACTGATCACGTGACTGATCATGCACTGATCACGTGACTGATCATGCACTGATCACGCTGATCTGATCTGATCACTGATCACGTGATCACGTGTGCTGATCATGCACTGATCACGTGGCTGATCATGCACTGATCACGTGGCTGATCATGCACTGATCACGTGGCTGATCATGCACTGATCACGTGACTGATCATGCACTGATCACGTGTGCTGATCATGCACTGATCACGTGGCTGATCATGCACTGATCACGTGGCTGATCATGCTGATCATGCACTGATCACTGATGTGCTGATCATGCACTGATCACAGTGACTGCTGATCATGCACTGATCACGTGGCTGATCATGCACTGATCACGTGGCTGATCATGCACTGATCACGTGACTGATCATGCACTGATCACGTGGCTGATCATGCACTGATCACGTGGCTGATCATGCACTGATCACGTGGCTGATCATGCACTGATCACGTGTGCTGATCATGCACTGATCACGTGACTGATCATGCACTGATCACGTGCTGATCATGCACTGATCACGTGGCTGATCATGCACTGATCACGTGGCTGATCATGCACTGATCACGTGGCTGATCATGCACTGATCACGTGCTGATCATGCACTGATCACGTGGCTGATCATGCACTGATCACGTGGCTGATCATGCACTGATCACGTGGCTGATCATGCACTGATCACGTGGCTGATCATGCTGATCATGCATGCACATCGTGACTGATCATGCACTGCACTGATCATGGCTGATCATGCACTGATCACGTGTGCTGATCATGCACTGATCACGTGACTGATCATGCACTGATCACGTGGCTGATCATGCACTGATCACGTGGCTGATCATGCACTGATCACGTGACTGATCATGCACTGATCACGTGGCTGATCATGCACTGATCACGTGGCTGATGCACACTGATCACGTGCTGATCATGCACTGATCACGTGACTGATCATGCACTGATCACGTGGCTGATCATGCACTGATCACGTGGCTGATCATGCACTGATCACGTGACTGATCATGCACTGATCACGTGGCTGATCATGCACTGATCACGTGGCTGATCATGCACTGATCACGTGGCTGATCATGCACTGATCACGTGGCTGATCATGCACTGATCACGTGGCTGATCATGCACACTGATCACGTGGCTGATCATGCACTGATCACGTGGCTGATCATGCACTGATCACGTGGCTGATCATGCACTGATCACGTGGCTGATCATGCACTGATCACGTGGCTGATCATGCACTGATCACGTGGCTGATCATGCACTGATCACGTGGCTGATCATGCACTGATCACGTGGCTGATCATGCACTGATCACGTGGCTGATCTGATCACACTGATCTGATGACTGATCATGCACTGTCACGTGGCTGATGCATCATGCACTGATCATGCACTGATCATCATGCACTGATCACGTGGCTGATCATGCACTGATCACGTGACTGATCATGCACTGACTGCACTGATCGTGACTGATCATGCACTGATGATCATCGTGGCTGATCATGCACTGATCACGTGACTGGCTGATCATGCACTGATCACGTGGCTGATCATGCACTGATCACGTGGCTGATCATGCACTGATCACGTGGCTGATCATGCACTGATCATGCTGCTGATCATGCACTGATCACGTGACTGATCATGCACTGATCGCACTGATCACTGATCACTGATCATGCATGCACTGATCACGTGACTGATCATGCACTGATCACGTGGCTGATCATGCACTGATCACGTGGCTGATCATGCACTGATCACGTGACTGATCATGCACTGATCACGTGGCTGATCATGCACTGATCACGTGACTGATCATGCACTGATCACGTGCCTGATCATGCACTGATCACGTGACTGATCATGCACTGATCACGTGCCTGATCATGCACTGATCACGTGACTGATCATGCACTGATCACGTGGCTGATCATGCACTGATCACGGGACTGATCGTGCACTGATCTCGGGACTGATCATGCACTGATCACGTGGCTGATCATGCACTGACTGATCACGTGACTCATGCACTGACGTGACTGATCATGCACTGATCATCACGTGGCTGATCATGCACTGATCACGTGACTGATCATGCACTGATCACGTGGCTGATCATGCACTGATCACGTGACTGATCATGCACTGATCACGTGGCTGATCATGCACTGATCACGTGACTGATCATGCACTGATCACGTGACTGATCATGCACACTGATCACATGGCTGATCATGGCTGATCTGATGATCGTGGCTGATCATGCACTGATCACGCTGACTGATCATGCACTGATCACGTGGCTGATCATGCACTGATGATCACTGATCATGCACTGATCATGCTGATGATCATGTGACTGATCATGCACTGATCACGTGTGGCTGATCATGCACTGATCACGTGCTGATCATGCACTGATCACGTGGCTGATCATGCACTGATCACGTGACTGATCATGCACTGATCACGTGGCTGATCATGCACTGATGTGCTCATCATGCATGCTGATCATGACTGATCATGCACTGATCACGTGACTGATCATGCACTGATGACTGATCATGGCTGATCATGCACTGATCATGCACTGATGATCATGCACTGATCACGTGGCTGATCATGCACTGATCACGCGTGGCTGATCATGATCATGCACTGATCACGTGACTGATCATGCACTGATCGTGGCTGATCATGCACTGATCACGTGGCTGATCATGCACTGATCACGTGACTGTGCATGCACTGATCGTGGCTGCTGATCATGCACTGATCACGTGACTGCTGATCATGCACTGATCACGTGGCTGATCATGCACTGATCACGTGACTGATCATGCACTGATCACGTGGCTGATCATGCACTGATCACGTGACTGATCATGCACTGATCACGTGGCTGATCATGCACTGATCACGTGACTGATCATGCACTGATCACGTGGCTGATCATGCACTGATCACATGCTGATCATGCACTGATCACGTGACTGATCATGCACTGATCACGTGGCTGATCATCATGCACTGATCACGTGACTGATCATGCACTGATCATGCACTGATCATGCACTGATCACGTGGCTGATCATGCACTGATCATCACATGCTGATCATGCACTGATGATCGTGACTGATCATGCACTGATCACGCTGATCTGATCATGCACTGATCACTGATCACGTGACTGATCATGCACTGATCACTGATCACGTGCACTGATCATGCACTGATCACGTGACTGATCATGCACTGATCACGTGACTGATCATGCACTGATCACGTGGCTGATCATGCACTGATCACGTGGCTGATCATGCACTGATCACGTGGCTGATCATGCACTGATCACGTGACTGATCATGCACTGATCACGTGATCTGATCATGCACTGATCACGTGGCTGATCATGCACTGACTGATCGTGGCTGATCATGCACTGATCACGTGACTGATCATGCACTGATCACGTGACTGATCATGCACTGATCACGTGGCTGATCATGCACTGATCACGTGGCTGATCATGCACTGATCACGTGGCTGATCAACTGATCACATGGCTCATCATGCACTGATCACGTGACTGATGCATGCACTGATCACGTGGCTGATCATGCACTGATCACGTGCTGATCATGCACTGATCACGACTGCTGATCATGCACTGATCACGTGGCTGATCATGCACTGATCACGTGGCTGATCATGCACTGATCACGTGACTGATCATGCACTGATCACGTGGCTGATCATGCACTGATCACGTGGCTGATCATGCACTGATCACGTGACTGATCATGCACTGATCACGTGGCTGATCATGCACTGATCACGTGGCTGATCATGCACTGATCACGTGGCTGATCATGCACTGATCACGTGGCTGATCATCATGCACTGATCATGCACTGATCACGTGGCTGATCATGCACTGATCACGTGGCTGATCATGCACTGATCACGTGGCTGATCATGCACTGCACTGATCATGCACTGATCATGTGACTGATCATGCACTGATCACGTGGCTGATCATGCACTGATCACGTCACTGATCAATGCTGCACTGATCATGATCACTGATGATGTGCATGATGATCATGCACTGATCACGTGGCTGATCATGCACTGATCACATGGCTGATCATGCACTGATCACGTGGCTGATCATGCACTGATCACGTGGCTCATCATCATCACTGATCACGTGGCTGATCATGCACTGATCATGCTGATCATGCATGACACTGATCACGTGGCTGATCTGGCACTGATCACACTGAGCTGATCATGCACTGATCACGTGGCTGATCATGCACTGATCACGGCTGATCATGCACACTGATCACGCGTGCACTGATGCACTGACTGATCACGCTGGCATGATCACTCAGCTGATCACACGTGACTGATCATGCACTGATCACGCCTGATCATGCACTGATCACGTGGCTGATCATGCACTGATCACGTGGCTGATCATGCACTGATCACGTGACTGATCACGTGATCTGATCATGCACTGATCATGATCTCGTGACTGATCATGCACTGATCACGTGGCTGATCATGCACTGATCACGTGGCTGATCATGCACTGATCACGTGGCTGATCATGCACTGATCACGTGGCTGATCATGCACTGATCACGTGGCTGAATGCGTGATCTGATCATCACTGATCACGTGCTGATCATGCACTGATCACGTGGCTGATCATGCACTGATCACGTGGCTGATCATGCACTGATCAAAGAGCTGATCATGCACTGATCACGCACTGATCATGCACTGATCACGTGACTGATCATGCACTGATCACATGCTGATCATGCACTGATCACGTGGCTGATCATGCACTGATCACGTGCTGGCTGATCATGCACCATGAATGATCATCTGCACTGATCACTGGGCTGATCATGCAGATGATCACGTGGCTGATCATGCACTGATCATATGGCTGATCATGCACTGATCACGTGGCTGATCATGCACTGATCACGTGGCTGATCATGCACTGATCACGTGACTGCTGATCATGCACTGATCACGTGACTGACATGCACTGATCACGTGGCTGATCATGCACTGATCACGTGACTGATCATGCACTGATCACGTGGCTGATCATGATCACTGATCGCCTGCTGATCATGCATCATGACTGATCACTGGAGCTGCATGCACTGATCACGTGGCTGATCATGCATGCACTGATCATCACGTGATCATGATCTGATCACTGACTGATCATGCACACTGATCATGGCTGATCATGCACTGATCACGTGGCTGATCATGCACTGATCACGTGGCTGATCATGCACTGATCACGTGACTGATCATGCACTGATCACGTGACTGATCATGCACTGATCACGTGGCTGATCATGCACTGATCACGTGGCTGATCATGCACTGATCACGTGACTGATCATGCACTGATCACGTGGCTGATCATGCACTGATCACGTGGCTGATCATGCACTGATCACGTGGCTGATCATGCACTGATCACGTGGCTGATCATGCACTGATCACGTGGCTGATCATGCACTGATCACGTGACTGATCATGCACTGATCACGTGCTGATCATGCACTGATCACGTGGCTGATCATGCACTGATCACGTGGCTGATCATGCACTGATCACGTGGCTGATCATGCACTGATCACGTGGCTGATCATGCACTGATCATCGTGACTGATCATGCACTGATCACGTGACTGATCATGCACTGATCAGCTGATGTGGTGATCATCTGATGCATGGCTGATGCGCTGGCTGGCTGATCATGCACTGATCACGTGGCTGATCATGCACTGATCACGTGACTGATCATGCACTGATCACGTGGCTGATCATGCACTGATCACGTGGCTGATCATGCATGATCACGTGGCTGATCATGCACTGATCACGTGGCTGATCATGCACTGATCACGTGACTGATCATGCACTGATCACGTGGCTGATCATGCACTGATCACGTGGCTGATCATGCACTGATCACGTGACTGATCATGCACTGATCACGTCGTGCTGATCACTGATCACGATCTGATCATGCACTGATCATGCACTGATCACACTGATCTGATCATGCACTGATCACGTGACTGATCATGCACTGATCACGTGGCTGATCATGCACTGATCACGTGGCTGATCATGCACTGATCACGTGGCTGATCATGCACTGATCACGTGACTGATCATGCACTGATCACGTGGCTGATCATGCACTGATCACGTGGCTGATCATCATGCACTGATCACGTGGCTGATCATGCACTGATCACGTGCCTGATCATGCACTGATCACGTGGCTGATCATGCACTGATCACGTGACTGATCATGCACTGATCACGTGGCTGATCATGCACTGATCACGCGATCTGATCATGCACTGATCATCACGTGACTGATCATGCACTGATCACGTGGCTGATCATGCACTGATCACGTGGCTGATCATGCACTGATCACGTGGCTGATCATGCACTGATCACGTGACTGATCATGCACTGATCACGTGGCTGATCATGCACTGATCACGTGACTGATCATGCACTGATCACGTGGCTGGCTGATCATGCACTGATCACGTGACTGATCATGCACTGATCACGTGGCTGATCATGCACTGATCACGTGACTGATCATGCACTGATCACGTGTGGCTGATCATGCACTGATCACGGCTGCTGATCATGCACTGATCACGTGGCTGATCATGCACTGATCACATGGCTGATCATGCACTGATCACGTGGCTGATCATGCACTGATCACGTGACTGATCATGCACTGATCACGTGACTGATCATGCACTGATCTGATCGTGGCTGATCATGCACTGCACTGATCACGTGGCTGATCATGCACTGATCGTGGCTGTGACTGATCATGCACTGATCACGTGGCTGATCATGCACTGATCACGTGCTGATCATGCACTGATCACGTGGCTGATCATGCACTGATCACGTGGCTGACTGATCATGCACTGATCACGTGGCTGATCATGCACTGATCACGTGGCTGATCATGCACTGATCACGTGGCTGATCATGCACTGATCACGTGGCTGATCATGCACTGATCACGTGACTGATCATGCACTGATCACGTGGCTGATCATGCACTGATCACGTGGCTGATCATGCACTGATCACGTGCTGATCATGCACTGATCACGTGGCTGATGCATGCACTGATCACGTGGCTGATCATGCACTGATCACGTGGCTGATCATGCACTGATCACGTGGCTGATCATGCACTGATCACGTGACTGATCATGCACTGATCACGTGACTGATCATGCACTGATCACGTGGCTGATCATGCACTGATCATGCTGGCTGATGCACTGATCACGTGGCTGATCATGCACTGATCACGTGGCTGATCATGCACTGATCACGTGGCTGATCATGCACTGATCACGTGACTGACTGATCATGCACATGATCACGTGGCTGATGCACTGATCACACTGATCATGCACTGATCACGTGGCTGATCATGCACTGATCACGTCGTGGCTGATCATGCACTGATCGTGGCTGATCATGCACTGATCATGCATGATCTGATCGTGGCTGATCATGCACTGATCACGTGGCTGATCATGCACTGATCACTGATGTGCTGATCATGCACTGATCACGTGACTGATCATGCACTGATCACGTGACTGATCATGCACTGATCACGTGGCTGATGCACTGATCACGTGGCTGATCATGCACTGATCACGTGCTGATCATGCACTGATCACGTGGCTGATCATCATGACTCATCACTGATCTGACTGATCATGCACTGATCACGTGGCTGATCATGCACTGATCACGTGGCTGATCATGCACTGATCACGTGATCTGCTGATCATGCACTGATCACGTGACTGATCATGCACTGATCACGTGGCTGATCATGCACTGATCACGTGACTGATCATGCACTGATCACGTGGCTCATCACTGATCACACTGATCACGTGACTGATCATGCACTGATCACGTGGCTGATCATGCACTGATCACGTGGCTGATCATGCACTGATCACGTGGCTGATCATGCACTGATCACGTGGCTGATCATGCACTGATCACGTGACTGATCATGCACTGATCACGTGGCTGATCATGCACTGATCACGTGGCTGATCATGCACTGATCACGTGGATGATCATGCACTGATCACGTGACTGATCATGCACTGATCACGTGGCTGATCATGCACTGATCACGTGGCTGATCATGCACTGATCACGTGGCTGATCATGCACACTGATCACGTGACTGATCATGCACTGCACATGCACTGATCACGTGGCTGATCATGCACTGATCACGTGGCTGATCATGCACTGATCACGTGGCTGATCATGCACTGATCACGCTGCTGATCATGCACTGATCACGTGGCTGATCATGCACTGATCACGCTGATCTGATCATGCACTGATCATGTGGCTGATCATGCACTGATCACGTGGCTGATCATGCACTGATCACGTGGCTGATCATGCACTGATCATCGTGACTGATCATGCACTGATCACGTGGCTGATCATGCACTGATCACGTGGCTGATCATGCACTGATCACGTGGCTGATCATGCACTGATCACGTGGCTGATCATGCACTGATCACGTGGCTGATCATGCACTGATCACGTGGCTGATCATGCACTGATCACGTGACTGATCATGCACTGATCACGTGACTGATCATGCACTGATCACGTGGCTGATCATGCACTGATCGTGGCTGATCATGCACTGATCATGCACTGATCTGATCACGTGGCTGATCATGCACTGATCACGTGGCTGATCATGCACTGATCACGTGGCTGATCATGCACTGATCACGTGACTGATCATGCACTGATCACTGTGGCTGATCATGCACTGATCACGTGGCTGATCATGCACTGATCACGTGGCTGATCATGCACTGATCGTGATCTGATCATGCACTGCTGATCACGTGGCTGATCATGCACTGATCACGTGACTGATCATGCACTGATCACGTGGCTGATCATGCACTGATCACGTGGCTGATCATGCACTGATGATCGTGCTGATGGCTGATCATGCACTGATCACACTGGCTGGCTGATCATGCACTGATCACGTGGCTGATCATGCACTGATCACGTGATCTGATCATGCACTGATCACGTGACTGATCTGCTGATGCACTGATCACGTGGCTGATCATGCACTGATCACGTGGCTGATCATGCACTGATCACGTGGCTGATCATGCACTGATCACTGATCATGCATCATGCACTGATCATGCACTGATCACGTGATCATGCACTGATCACGTGGCTGATCATGCACTGATCACGTGGCTGATCATGCACTGATCACGTGGCTGATCATGCACTGATCACGTGGCTGATCATGCACTGATCACGTGGCTGATCATGCACTGATCACGTGGCTGATCATGCACTGATCACGTGACTGATCATGCACTGATCACGTGACTGATCATGCACTGATCACGTGGCTGATCATGCACTGATCACGTGGCTGATCATGCACTGATCACGTGACTGATCATGCTGATGATCACATGCACTGATCATGCACTGATCACGTGACTGATCATGCACTGATCACGTGGCTGATGCACTGATCACGTGGCTGATCATGCACTGATCACGTGACTGACTGCATCATGCACTGATCACGTGGCTGATCATGCACTGATCACGTGGCTGATCATGCACTGATCACGTGGCTGATCATGCACTGATCACGTGACTGATCATGCACTGATCACGTGGCTGATCATGCACTGATCATGGCTGATCATGCACTGCACTGATCACTGATCTGGCTGATCATGCACTGATCACGTGGCTGATCATGCACTGATCACGTGGCTGATCATGCACTGATCACGTGGCTGATCATGCACTGATCACGTGGCTGATCATGCACTGATCACGTGGCTGATCATGCACTGATCACGTGGCTGATCATGCACTGATCACGTGGCTGATCATGCACTGATCACGTGGCTGATCATGCACTGATCACGTGGCTGATCATGCACTGATCACGTGGCTGATCATGCACTGATCACGTGACTGATCATGCACTGATCATGCACTGATCACGTGACTGATCATGCACTGATCACGGCTGATCATGCACTGATCACGTGGCTGATCATGCACTGATCGTGGCTGCACACTGATCATGTGACTGATCATGCACTGATCACGCACTGATCGTGGCTGATCATGCACTGATCACGTGGCTGATCATGCACTGATCACGTGGCTGATCATGCACTGATCACGTGCTGATCTGCACTGATCACTGATCATGCACTGATGATCATGCACTGATCACGTGGCTGATCATGCACTGATCATCACGTGCTGATCATGCACTGATCACGTGGCTGATCATGCACTGATCACGTGGCTGATCATGCACTGATCACGTGGCTGATCATGCACTGATCACGTGGCTGATCATGCACTGATGATCACGTGGCTGATCATGCACTGATCACGTGGCTGATCATGCACTGATCACGTGGCTGATCATGCACTGATCACGTGGCTGATCATGCACTGATCATGCACTGATCACGTGGCTCATCATGCACTGATCACGTGGCTGATCATGCACTGATCACGTGACTGATCATGCACTGATCACGTGGCTGATCATGCACTGATCACGTGGCTGATCATCACACTGATCACGTGACTGCTGATCATGCACTGATCACGTGGCTGATCATGCACTGATCATCACTGATGGCTGATCATGCACTGATCATCACGTGGCTGATCATGCACTGATCACGTGGCTGATCATGCACTGATCACGTGGCTGATCATGCACTGATCTGATCGTGTGCTGATCATGCACTGATCACGTGGCTGATCATGCACTGATCACGTGGCTGATCATGCACTGATCACGTGGCTGATCATGCACTGATCACGTGACTGATCATGCACTGATCACGTGACTGATCATGCACTGATCACGTGGCTGATCATGCACTGATCACGTGGCTGATCATGCACTGATCACGTGACTGATCATGCACTGATCACGTGGCTGATCATGCACTGATCGTGCGTGGCTGATCATGCACTGATCACGTGACTGATCATGCATCTGATCTGATCACGTGCTGATCATGCACTGATCACGTGACTGATCATGCACTGATCACGTGGCTGATCATGCACTGATCACGTGGCTGATGCATGCACTGATCACGTGGCTGATCATGCACTGATCACGTGGACTGATCATGCACTGATCACGTGGCTGATCATGCACTGATCACGTGGCTGATCATGCACTGATCACGTGGCTGATCATGCACTGATCACGTGACTGATCATGCACTGATCGTGCTGCTGATCATGCACTGATCACGTGACTGATCATGCACTGATCACGTGGCTGATCATGCACTGATCACGGCTGCTGATCATGCACTGATCATGACTGCTGATCATGCACTGATCACGTGGCTGATCATGCACTGATCACGTGGCTGATCATGCACTGATCACGTGGCTGATCATGCACTGATCACGTGGCTGATCATGCACTGATCACGTGGCTGATCATGCACTGATCACGTGGCTGATCATGCACTGATCACGTGGCTGATCATGCACTGATCACGTGGCTGATCATGCACTGATCGTGACTGACTGATCATGCACTGATCATGTGACTGTGATCATGCATGCTGATCGTGGCTGATCACACTGATCACGTGGCTGATCATGCACTGATCACGTGGCTGATCATGCACTGATCACGTGGCTGATCATGCACTGATCACGTGGCTGTCATGCACTGATCGTGGTGCCTGATCATGCACACTGATCACGCTGCTGATCATACACTGATCACGTGGCTGATCATGCACACTGATCACGTGCTGACTGATCACCTGATCACGTGGCTGATCATGCACTGATCACGTGGCTGATCACTGATCACACTGATCACGTGGCTGATCATGCACTGATCACGTGGCTGATCATGCACTGATCACGTGACTGATCATGCACTGATCATGCACTGATCACGTGGCTGATCATGCACTGATCACGTGGCTGATCATGCACTGATCACGTGGCTGATCATGCACTGATCACGTGGCTGATCATGCACTGATCACGTGGCTGATCATGCACTGATCACGACTGACTGATCATCACACTGATCACATGCACTGATCTGATCATGCACTGATCACTGATGATCGTGCAATGCGTGGCTCATCATGCACTGATCACGTGACTGATCATGCACTGATCACGTGGCTGATCATGCACTGATCACGTGGCTGATCATGCACTGATCACGTGACTGATCATGCACTGATCACGTGGCTGATCATGCACTGATCACATGACTGATCATGCACTGATCACGTGGCTGATCATGCACTGATCACGTGGCTGATCATGCACTGATCACGTGGCTGATCATGCACTGATCACGTGGCTGATCATGCACTGATCACGTTGCTGATCATGCACTGATCACGTGGCTGATCATGCACTGATCACGGCTGATCATGCACTGATCACGTGGCTGATCATGCACTGATCACGTGGCTGATCATGCACTGATCACGTGGCTGATCATGCACTGATCACGTGGCTGATCATGCACTGATCACGTGGCTGATCATGCACTGATCACGTGGCTGATCATGCACTGATCACGTGCTGATCATGACACTGATCACGTGGCTGATCATGCACTGATCACGTGCTGATCATCATGCACTGATCACGTGGCTGATCATGCACTGATCACGTGGCTGATCATGCACTGACTGATCGTGTGGCTGATCATGCACTGATCACTGATGCTGATCTGATCTGATCACTCAGCTGATGTCACACTGATCACATGCTGATCAGCGTGGCTGCTGATCATCATGCACTGTTCACGTGGCTGATCATGCACTGATCACGTGGCTGATGATCATACACTGATCACGTGACTGATCATGCACTGATCACGTGGCTGATCATGCACTGATCACGTGGCTGATCATGCACTGATCACGTGACTGATCATGCACTGATCACGTGGCTGATCATGCACTGATCACGTGGCTGATCATGCACTGATCACGTGGCTGATCATGCACTGATCACGTGGCTGATCATGCACTGATCACGTGCTGATCACGCACTGATCATGGCATCATGCTGATCACGTGACTGATCATGCACTGATCACGTGGCTGATCATGCACTGATCACGTGGCTGATCATGCACTGATCACTGGCTGATCATGCACTGATCGTGGCTGATCATGCACTGATCACGTGGCTGATCATGCACTGATCACGTGGCTGATCATGCACTGATCAGCGTGGCTGATCATCACTGATCACGTGGCTGATCATGCACTGATCACGCAGCTCATGCACTGATCGTGCTGATCATGTGACTGATCACGTGGCTGATGATCACATATGATCGTGGCTGATCATGCTGATCACGTGACTGATCATGCACTGATCACGTGGCTGATCATGCACTGATCACGTGGCTGATGCTGGCGATCATCACGTGGCTGATCATGCACTGATCATGTGGCTGATCATGCACTGATGGTGGCTGATCATGCACTGATCACGTGGCTGATCATGCACTGATCACGTGGCTGATCATGCACTGATCACGTGGCTGATCATGCACTGATCACGTGGCTGATCATGCACTGATCACGTGACTGATCATGCACTGATCACGTGGCTGATCATGCACTGATCACGTGGCTGATCATGCACTGATCACGTGGCTGATCATGCACTGATCGTGACTGATCATGCACTGATCACGTGGCTGATCATGCACTGATCACGTGGCTGATCATGCACTGATCACGTGACTGATCATGCACTGATCACGTGCTGATCATGCACTGATCACGTGGCTGATCATGCACTGATCACGTGGCTGATCATGCACTGATCACGTGGCTGATCATGCACTGATCACGTGGCTGATCATGCACTGATCACGTGGGCTGATCATGCACTGATCACGTGATCTGATCATGCACTGATCACGTGGCTGATCATGCACTGATCACGTGGCTGATCATGCACTGATCACGTGGCTGATCATGCACTGATCACGTGGCTGATCATGCACTGATCATGTGGCTGATCATGCACTGATCACGTGGCTGATCATGCACTGATCACGTGCTGATCATGCACTGATCACGTGGCTGATCATGCACTGATCACGTGACTGATCATGCACTGATCACGTGACTGATCATGCACTGATCACGTAGCTATCATGCACTGATCACATGGCTATCATGCACTGATCCCATGGCTGATCATGCACTGATCTCGTGACTGATCATGCACTGATCACGTGCCTGATCATGCACTTATCACGTGACTGATCATGCACTGATCACGTGCCTGATAATGCACTGATCACTGATCACGTGACTGATCATGCACTGATCTCGTGACTGATCATGCACTGATCACGTGCCTGATCATGCACTGATCACGTGACTGATCATGCACTGATCACGTGACTGATCATGCACTGATCACGTGGCTGATAATGCACTGATCACGTGGCTGATCATGCACTGATCACGTGACTGATCATGCACTGATCACGTGCCTGATAATGCACTGATCACGTGCCTGATCATGCACTGATCACGTGCCTGAACATGCATTTATCACGTGACTGATCATGCTGATCACCTGGCTATCATGCACTGATCACGTGGCTGATCATACACTGATCACGTGGCTGTTCATGCCCTGATCACGGCGCTGATCATACACTGATCACATTACGGATAATGCACTGATCACGTGCCTGATCATGCACTGATCACGTGCCTGATAATGCACTGATCACGTGCCTGATCATGCACTGATCACGTGACTGATCATGCACTGATCACGTGGCTGATCATGCACTGATCACGTGGCTGATCATGCACTGATCACGTGGCTGATCATGCACTGATCACGTGACTGATCATGCACACTGATCACGTGACTGATCATGCACTGATCACGTGGCTGATCATGCACTGATCACGTGGCTGATCATGCACTGATCACATGGCTGATCATGCACAGATCAAGTGGCTGATCATGCACAAATCACGTGACTGATCATGCACTGATCACGTGCCTGATAATGCACTGATCACGTGCCTGATCATGCCATGATCACGTGACTGATCATGCACTGATCATGCACTGATCACGTGGCTGATCATGCACTGATCACGTGACTGATCATGCACTGATCACGTGCCTGATCATGCACTGATCACGTGGCTGATCATGCACTGATCACGTGACTGATCATGCACTGATCACGTGGCTGATCATGCACTGATCACGTGGCTGATCATGCACTGATCACGTGGCTGATCATGCACTGATCACGTGGCTGATCATGCACTGATCACGTGGCTGATCATGCACTGATCACGTGGCTGATCATGCACTGATCACGTGGCTGATCATGCACTGATCACGTGGCTGATCATGCACTGATCTGATGATCGTGACTGATCACGTGCACTGATCACTGATCACGTGGCTGATCATGCACTGATCACGTGACTGATCATGCACTGATGATCACGTGGCTGATCATGCACTGATCACGTGGCTGATCATGCACTGATCACGTGGCTGATCATGCACTGATCACGTGACTGATCATGCACTGATCACGTGGCTGATCATGCACTGATCACGTGGCTGATCATGCACTGATCACGTGGCTGATCATGCACTGATCACGTGCTGATCATGCACTGATCACGTGGCTGATCATGCACTGATCACGTGACTGATCATGCACTGATCACGTGGCTGATCATGCACTGATCACGTGGCTGATCATGCACTGATCACGTGGCTGATCATGCACTGATCACGTGGCTGATCATGCACTGATCACGTGACTGATCATGCACTGATCACGTGGCTGATCATCACTGATCACGTGGCTGATCATGCACTGATGCGTGATCATGCACTGATCACGTGGCTGATCATGCACTGATCACGTGGCTGATCATGCACTGATCACGTGCTGATCATGCACTGATCACGTGGCTGATCATGCACTGATCACACGTGGCTGATCATGCACTGATCACGTGGCTGATCATGCACTGATCACGTGACTGATCATGCACTGATCACGGCTGATCATGCACTGATCACGTGGCTGATCATGCACTGATCACGTGATGATCGACACTGATGATCACGTGGCTGATCATGCACTGATCACGTGGCTGATCATGCACTGATCACGTGGCTGATCATGCACTGATCACGTGGCTGATCATGCACTGATCACGTGGCTGATCATGCACTGATCACGTGGCTGATCTGATCACTGATCACTGACTGATCATGCACTGATCACACTGGCTGATCATGCACTGATCACGTGGCTGATCATGCACTGATCACGTGCTGATCATGCACTGATCACGTGACTGATCATGCACTGATCACGTGCCTGATCATGCACTGATCACGTGGCTGATCATGCACTGATCACGTGGCTGATCATACACTGATCACGTGACTGATCATGCACTGATCACGTGGCTGATCATGCACTGATCACGTGGCTGATCATGCACTGATCACGTGGCTGATCATACACTGATCACGTGACTGCTGATCATGCACTGATCACGTGGCTGATCATGCACTGATCACGTGGCTGATCATGCACTGATCACGTGGCTGATCATGCACTGATCACGTGACTGATCATGCACTGATCACGTGGCTGATCATGCACTGATCACGTGGCTGATCATGCACTGATCACGTGGCTGATCATGCACTGATCACGTGGCTGATCATGCACTGATCACGTGGCTGATCATGCACTGATCACGTGGCTGATCATGCACTGATCACGTGGCTGATCATGCACTGATCACGCTGATCATGATCATGCACTGATCATCACGTGGCTGATCATGCACTGATCACGTGACTGATCATGCACTGATCACGTGGCTGATCATGCACTGATCACGTGGCTGATCATGCACTGATCACGTGGCTGATCATGCACTGATCACGTGACTGATCATGCACTCTTCACGTGGCTGATCATGCACTGATCACGTGGCTGATCATGCACTGATCACGTGGCTGATCATGCACTGATCACGTGACTGATCATGCACTGATGGCTGATCATGCACTGATCACGTGGCTGATCATGCACTGATCGTGTGGCTGATCATACACTGATCACGTGACTGATCATGCACTGATCACGTGGCTGATCATGCACTGATCACGTGGCTGATCATGCACTGATCACGTGGCTGATCATGCACTGATCATCACGTGCTGATCATGCACTGATCACGTGGCTGATCATGCACTGATCACGTGGCTGATCATGCACTGATCACGTGGCTGATCATGCACTGATCACGTGGCTGATCATGCACACTGATCACGTGGCTGATCATGCACTGATCACGTGGCTGATCATGCACTGATCACGTGGCTGATCATGCACTGATCACGTGGCTGATCATGCACTGATCACGTGGCTGATCATGCACTGATCACGTGGCTGATCATGCACTGATCACGTGGCTGATCATGCACTGATCACGTGGCTGATCATGCACTGATCACGTGGCTGATCATGCACTGATCACGTGGCTGATCATGCACTGATCAACGTGGCTGATCATGCACTGATCACGTGGCTGATCATGCACTGATCACGTGGCTGATCACACACACTGATCACGTGACTGATCATGCACTGATCACGTGGCTGATCATGCACTGATCACGTGGCTGATCATGCACTGATCACGTGGCTGATCATGCACTGATCACGTGGCTGATCATGCACTGATCACGTGGCTGATCATGCACTGATCACGTGGCTGATCATGCACTGATCACGTGGCTGATCATGCACTGATCACGTGGCTGATCATGCACTGATCACGTGGCTGATCATGCACTGATCACGTGGCTGATCATGCACTGATCACGTGGCTGATCATGCACTGATCACGTGGCTGATCATGCACTGATCACGTGGCTGATCATGCACTGATCACGTCAGTTGGCTGCACTGATCACACTGATCGTGACTGATCATGCACTGATCATGCACTGATCACGTGACTGATCATGCACTGATCACGTGTGCTGATCATGCACTGATCACGTGGCTGATCATGCACTGATCACGTGCTGATCATGCACTGATCACACGTGGCTGATCATGCACTGATCACGTGGCTGATCATGCACTGATCACGTGACTGATCATGCACTGATCACGTGGCTGATCATGCACTGATCACGTGGCTGATCATGCACTGATCACGTGACTGATCATGCACTGATCACGTGGCTGATCATGCACTGATCACGTGCTGATCATGCACTGATCACGTGGCTGATCATGCACTGATCACGTGGCTGATCATGCACTGATCACGTCACTGATCATGCACTGATCACGTGGCTGATCATGTGCACTGATCACGTGCACTGATCATGCACTGATCACGTGGCTGATCATGCACTGATCACGTGGCTGATCATGCACTGATCACGTGACTGATCATGCACTGATCACGTGGCTGATCATGCACTGATCACGTGGCTGATCATGCACTGATCACGTGGCTGATCATGCACTGATCACGTGGCTGATCATGCACTGATCACGTGGCTGATCATGCACTGATCACGTGGCTGATCATGCACTGATCGTGCTGTGATCATGCACTGATCACGTGACTGATCATGCACTGATCGTGCAGATCATGCACTGCACTGATCACTGATCGTGACTGATCATGCACTGATCACGTGACTGATCATGCACTGATCACGTGGCTGATCATGCACTGATCACGTGTGCTGATCATGCACTGATCACGTGACTGATCATGCACTGATCACGTGCTGATCATGCACTGATCACGTGGCTGATCATGCACTGATCACGTGGCTGATCATGCACTGATCACCGTGGCTGATCATGCACTGATCGTGTGCTGATCATGCACTGATCACGTGGCTGATCATGCACTGATCACGTGGCTGATCATGCACTGATCACGTGACTGATCATGCACTGATCACGTGTGCCTGATCATGCACTGATCACGTGGCTGATCATGCACTGATCACGGCTGATCATGCACTGATCACGTGGCTGATCATGCACTGATCACGTGGCTGATCATGCACTGATCACGTGGCTGATCATGCACTGATCATGCTGATGATGCACTGATCACGTGCTGATCATGCACTGATCACGTGACTGATCATGCACTGATCACGTGGCTGATCATGCACTGATCACGTGGCTGATCATGCACTGATCACGTGGCTGATCATGCACACTGATCACGTGGCTGATCATGCACTGATCACGTGGCTGATCATGCACTGATCACGTGGCTGATCATGCACTGATCACGTGGCTGATCATGCACTGATCACGTGGCTGATCATGCACTGATCACGTGGCTGATCATGCACTGATCATGCACTGATCACGTGGCTGATCATGCACTGATCACGTGGCTGATCATGCACTGATCACGTGGCTGATCATGCACTGATCACGTGGCTGATCATGCACTGATCACGTGGCTGATCATGCACTGATCACGTGACTGATCATGCACTGATCACGTGGCTGATCATGCACTGATCACGTGGCTGATCATGCACTGATCACGTGGCTGATCATGCACTGATGATCTGCGTGACTGATCATGCACTGATCACGTGGCTGATCATGCACTGATCACGTGACTGATCATGCACTGATCACGTGGCTGATCATGCACTGATCACGTGGCTGATCATGCACTGATCACGTGGCTGATCATGCACTGATCACGTGGCTGATCATGCACTGATCACGTGCTGATCATGCACTGATCACGTGGCTGATCATGCACTGATCACGTGGCTGATCATGCACTGATCACGCTGATCATGCACTGATGGCTGATCATGCACTGATCACGTGGCTGATCATGCACTGATCACGTGGCTGATCATGCACTGATCACGTGACTGATCATGCACTGATCACGTGGCTGATCATGCACTGATCACGTGGCTGATCATGCACTGATCACGTGGCTGATCATGCACTGATCACGTGACTGATCATGCACTGATCACGTGGCTGATCATGCACTGATCACGTGGCTGATCATGCACTGATCACGTGGCTGATCATGCACTGATCACGGCTGCTCATCATGCACTGATCACGTCGCTGATCATGCTGATCACTGATCACGTGACTGATCATGCACTGATCACGTGGCTGATCATGCACTGATCACGTGGCTGATCATGCACTGATCACGTGTGATCATGCACTGATCACGTGGCTGATCATGCACTGATCACGTGGCTGATCATGCACTGATCACGTGGCTGATCATGCACTGATCACGTCTGATCATGCACTGATCATGGCACTGATCTGATCGTGGCTGATCATGCACTGATCACGTGGCTGATCATGCACTGATCACGTGGCTGATCATGCACTGATCACGTGGCTGATCATGCACACTGATCACGTGGCTGATCATGCACTGATCACGTGGCTGATCATGCACTGATCACGTGGCTGATCATGCACTGATCACGTGGCTGATCATGCACTGATCACGTGGCTGATCATGCACTGATCACGTGGCTGATCATGCACTGATCACGTGGCTGATCATGCACTGATCACGTGGCTGATCATGCACTGATCACGTGGCTGATCATGCACTGATCACGTGGCTGATCATGCACTGATCACGTGACTGATCATGCACTGATCACGTGACTGATCATGCACTGATCACGTGGCTGATCATGCACTGATCACGTGGCTGATCATGCACTGATCACGTGGCTGATCATGCACTGATCACGTGGCTGATCATGCACTGATCGTGGCTGATCATGCACTGATCACGTGGCTGATCATGCACTGATCACGTGGCTGATCATGCACTGATCACGTGGCTGATCATGCACTGATCACGTGGCTGATCATGCACTGATCACGTGGCTGATCATGCACTGATCACGTGGCTGATCATGCACTGATCACGTGGCTGATCATGCACTGATCACGTGGCTGATCATGCACTGATCACGTGGCTGATCATGCACTGATCACGTGGCTGATCATGCACTGATCACGTGGCTGATCATGCACTGATCACGTGGCTGATCATGCACTGATCACGTGGCTGATCATGCACTGATCACGTGGCTGATCATGCACTGATCACGTGGCTGATCATGCACTGATCACGTGGCTGATCATGCACTGATCACGTGGCTGATCATGCACTGATCACGTGGCTGATCATGCACTGATCACGTGGCTGATCATGCACTGATCACGTGGCTGATCATGCACTGATCACTGGCTGATCATGCACTGATCACGCTGATCATGCACTGATCACGTGGCTGATCATGCACTGATCACGTGGCTGATCATGCACTGATCACGTGGCTGATCATGCACTGATCACGTGGCTGATCATGCACTGATCACGTGGCTGATCATGCACTGATCACGTGGCTGATCATGCACTGATCACGTGGCTGATCATGCACTGATCACGTGGCTGATCATGCACTGATCACGTGGCTGATCATGCACTGATCACGTGGCTGATCATGCACTGATCACGTGGCTGATCATGCACTGATCACGTGGCTGATCATGCACTGATCACGTGGCTGATCATGCACTGATCACGTGGCTGATCATGCACTGATCACGTGGCTGATCATGCACTGATCACGTGGCTGATCATGCACTGATCACGTGGCTGATCATGCACTGATCACGTGGCTGATCATGCACTGATCACGTGGCTGATCATGCACTGATCACGTGGCTGATCATGCACTGATCACGTGACTGATCATGCACTGATCACGTGGCTGATCATGCACTGATCACGTGGCTGATCATGCACTGATCACGTGCTGATCATGCACTGATCACGTGGCTGATCATGCACTGATCACGTGGCTGATCATGCACTGATCACGTGGCTGATCATGCACTGATCACGTGGCTGATCATGCACTGATCACGTGACTGATCATGCACTGATCACGTGGCTGATCATGCACTGATCACGTTGTGATCTGATCATGCACTGATGATCGGCTGACTGATCATGCACTGATCCGTGTGCTGATCATGCACTGATCACGTGGCTGATCATGCACTGATCACGTGGCTGATCATGCACTGATCACGTGGCTGATCATGCACTGATCACAGCTGATCATGCACTGATCACGTGACTGATCATGCACTGATCACGTGACTGATCATGCACTGATCACGTGGCTGATCATGCACTGATCACGTGGCTGATCATGCACTGATCACGTGGCTGATCATGCACTGATCACGTGGCTGATCATGCACTGATCACGTGGCTGATCATGCACTGATCACGTGGCTGATCATGCACTGATCACGTGGCTGATCATACACTGATCGCGTGACTGATCATGCACTGATCACGTGGCTGATCATGCACTGATCACGTGGCTGATCATGCACTGATCACGTGGCTGATCATGCACTGATCACGTGGCTGATCATGCACTGATCACGTGGCTGATCATGCACTGATCACGTGGCTGATCATGCACTGATCACGTGGCTGATCATGCACTGATCACGTGGCTGATCATGCACTGATCACGTGGCTGATCATGCACTGATCACGTGACTGATCATGCACTGATCACGTGGCTGATCATGCACTGATCACGTGGCTGATCATGCACTGATCACGTGGCTGATCATGCACTGATCACGTGACTGATCATGCACACTGATCACGTGACTGATCATGCACACTGATCACGTGGCTGATCATGCACTGATCACGTGGCTGATCATGCACTGATCACGTGGCTGATCATCATGCACTGATCGTGCACTGATCATGATGCACTGATCTTCGTGCTGATCATGCACTGATCACGTGCTGCTGATCATGCACTGATCACGTGGCTGATCATGCACTGATCACGTGGCTGATCATGCACTGATCGCGTGGCTGATCATGCACTGATCACGTGGCTGATCATGCACTGATCACGTGGCTGATCATGCACTGATCACGTGGCTGATCATGCACTGATCACGTGGCTGATCATGCACTGATCACGTGGCTGATCATGCACTGATCACGTGGCTGATCATGCACTGATCACGTGACTGATCATGCACTGATCACGTGGCTGATCATGCACTGATCACGTGGCTGATCATGCACTGATCACGTGGCTGATCATGCACTGATCACGTGGCTGATCATGCACTGATCATCGTGGCTGATCATGCACTGATCACGTGGCTGATCATACACTGATCACGTGACTGATCATGCACTGATCGTGGCTGATCATGCACTGATCACGTGGCTGATCATGCACTGATCACGTGGCTGATCATGCACTGATCACGTGGCTGGATCATGCACTGATCACGTGGCTGATCATGCACTGATCACGTGGCTGATCATGCACTGATCACGTGGCTGATCATGCACTGATCACGTGGCTGATCATGCACTGATCACGTGGCTGATCATGCACTGATCACGTGGCTGATCATGCACTGATCACGTGGCTGATCATGCACTGATCCCGTGGCTGATCATGCACTGATCACGTGGCTGATCATGCACTGATCACGTGGCTGATCATGCACTGATCACGTGGCTGATCATGCACTGATCACGTGGCTGATCATGCACTGATCACGTGGCTGATCATGCACTGATCACGTGGCTGATCATGCACTGATCACGTGGCTGATCATGCACTGATCACGTGGCTGATCATGCACTGATCACGTGACTGATCATGCACTGATCACGTGGCTGATCATGCACTGATCACGTGGCTGATCATGCACTGATCATGGCTGCACTGATCACGTGGCTGATCATGCACTGATCACGTGGCTGATCATGCACTGATCGCGTGGCTGATCATTGCACTGATCACGTGGCCTGCTGATCATGCACTGATCACGTGGCTGATGATCATGCACTGATCACGTGACTGATCATGCACTGATCACGTGACTGATCATGCACTGATCACGTGGCTGATCATGCACTGATCACGTGGCTGATCATGCACTGATCACGTGGCTGATCATGCACTGATCACGTGGCTGATCATGCACTGATCACGAGGCTGATCATGCACTGATCACGTGACTGTGCATGCACTGATCACGTGGCTGATCATGCACTGATCACGTGGTGATCATGCACTGATCTCGTGGCTGATCATACACTGATCACGTGGCTGATCATGCACAGATCACGTGGCTGATCATGCACTGATCACGTGGCTGATCATGCACTGATCACGTGGCTGATCATACACTGATCACGTGACTGATCATGCACTGATCACGTGACTGATCATGCACTGATCACGTGGCTGATCATGCACTGATCACGTGGCTGATCATGCACTGATCACGTGGCTGATCATACACTGATCACGTGGCTGATCATGCACTGATCACGTGGCTGATCATGCACTGATCACGTGGCTGATCATGCACTGATCACGTGGCTGATCATGCACTGATCATGTGACTGATCATGCACTGATCACGTGGCTGATCATACACTGATCACCTGGCTGATCATGCACTGATTCGTGGCTGATCATGCACTGATCACGTGGCTGATCATGCACTGATCACGTGCTGATCATGCACTGATCACGTGGCTGATCATGCACTGATCACGTGGCTGATCATGCACTGATCACGTGGCTGATCATGCTGATCACTGATCGTGGCTGATCATGCACTGATCACGTGGCTGATCATGCACTGATCACGTGACTGATCATGCACTGATCACGTGGCTGATCATGCACTGATCACGTGGCTGATCATGCACTGATCACGTGGCTGATCATGCACTGATCACGTAGCTGATCATACACTGATCACGTGGCTGATCATGCACTGATCACGTGGCTGATCATGCACTGATCACGTGGCTGATCATGCACTGATCACGTGACTGATCATGCACTGATCACGTGGCTGATCATGCACTGATCACGTGGCTGATCATGCACTGATCACGTGGCTGATCATGCACTGATCACGTGGCTGATCATGCACTGATCACGTGGCTGATCATGCACTGATCACGTGGCTGATCATGCACTGATCACGTGGCTGATCATGCACTGATCACGTGGCTGATCATGCACTGATAACGTTGCTATCATACACTGATCACGTGACTGATCATGCACTCTTCACGTGCCTGATCATGCACTGATGACGTGGCTGATCATGCACTGATCACGTGGCTGATCATGCACTGATCACGTGGCTGATCATGCACTGATCACGTGACTGATCATGCACTGATCACGTGGCTGATCATGCACTGATCACCTGACTGATCATGGGACTGCGCACACTGATCGTGGCTGATCAGGACAATACCTAACTGCCCATGTAGTGATCGTAAGCACTGTTCACTGATCACGTATTTATCATCATTGATCACGTGACTGGAAGACAATCCGTGACTGTGCCGTCAGTGATCACGTGGCTGAGCATGCACTGATCATGTGCGGCAGCGGTGGTATTCCACTCTGTTCAAGGTCATGGGAGGGAGGCTGGCTCACCTTAAATCTGAGATCGAACCTCAAGTCACCTGGATATTCTCGACATCTCCCCCAAAAAACCAGAGTCTGCCTACATTCTTGCTTTGTGCTCTCACCTACTGATTTCACTGGGTTCTATCCCACTGTCTCATCTCTCTCTCTGTCAAAGAGTTAACTTACAGCTCAATTCATAAAAGTTCCTTGTCATTCTTCCTTGAACTTCCAGCTGAGTCTCCATCTGGGGCGCGGAGACCCACTCCATGCTACTAATTGTGCCTGGGCTGCAAGACCACTGAGAAGGTGTCACAGGGTGAGGCACCTTCCGCTATTCGAGAGCGCCTGGGCAACGTAAATGGTGCCAAAGTTCTTGTCTTGAAGTTTGATTGGTCTCCTCGTAAACCAAGCTTCAGTCTCTTTTTCACCACGAATTTTCCTACTGAGCTATCCTCATACTCTTATTCTGACATCTCTGATTAGCATATAAATTATCCCCTAGGCCATCTTTCCTTCGAATACCCTGGATCAGCTAGGCTGGTCCCGCAGGTAGCGCCCGAACAGGGACCTCAGGGGCAATACTCAAGCTGCTGAGCAGGGGCGAATCGGCAGGCAATCAGCAGGCACATGTGACGACTCATGCTGCTCAGCGGCAAATCAAGCTGGTGACCTGGCAGGAATCACGCAGCTCAGGTGTCAAGCCAGGCAGGAATCACGCCAGCTCAGCTGGCAATTGTCACCAGATGAGCGGCAGGAATCACGCAGGCTCGCAGGGCCTGATCACGCTCTGCGGCTCTGCACGCCGTGGCTGATCAAGTAGAGATCACGACGGAGCATGCACTGATCACGTGGCTATCATGCACTGATCACGTGACTGCGCATGCACTAACGACGTGCGTGATCAGGCACCGACAACATGGCTCATCATGCACTGATCACGTGTTTCTCAGGCAGTGATCAGTGACTACGGCGCTGTCATGGGACTGATCCCACTGATCGCGTGGCTATCATGCACTGATCACGTGACTGTGCATGCACCTGATGACGTGACTGATCGGGCACTGGATCGCGTGTTTATCAGGCAGTGATCAGTGACTGACAGGCGCTGATCATAGGACTGTGCGCACTGATCACGTGGCTGATCAAGAACTGACCAGTGACTGCATGCACTGATCGCGTGGCTGATCGTCACTGATCGTGTTTATCATACGGTGATCACGTGACTGAGAGGCTCTGATCACGTGACTGTGCCGTCAGTGATCACGTGACTGATCATGCACTGATATCGTGACTGACCATGCACGGATCATGTGCCGGGAGACGGGGAGGGTTTCCATTCTGGACAAAGGTCATGAGGAAGGAGGCTCGGCATACGCAAATGCGGGATCGAGCCTCAGGAGTCCACCCGGATATTCTCGAGCATCTCCCCCCCAAAAAAACCAGAGTCTGCCTACTTTCTTGCTTTTGCTCACCTCTGATTTCACTGGGGTCTGTCCACAACCACCATCTCATCTCTCTGTCAAAGAGTTAACTTACACCTCCAATTCATAAAGTTCCTTGTCATTCTTCCCCTGAACTTCCAGCTGAGTTTCCATCTGGGAGCGCGGAACCCACAACGCTTACTAATTATGCCTGGCCTGCTAAGACCCTTTTGAGAAGGTGTCTAGGTGAGGCACCTTCCGCTACCTCGAGAGGGCACCTCACGGCCAACGTAAAGTGGTGCAAACTTCTTGTCTTGAAGTTTGATTGGTCTCCGCGTAAACCAAGCTAATCAGTCTCTTTCTCCACCAATTTTCCTACTGAGCTATCCTCATACTATTATTCTTGACATCTCTGATGAGCATATAAATTGTTCCCTAGGCCATCTCTCCTTCGAATACCCTGGATCAGCTGGGGCTGGTCCCGGCAGGTGGCGCTCGAACAGTGACCTCAGGAGGCAATAATCAAAGAGCTGAGCAGACACGAACCACGCAATCAGCAGGCAATAAGCATGGAGCTCAGCGGTGACAAATCATGCTGCTCAACTGGCAATAATCAAGCAGGTGACCAGGCAGGAATCACAGCTCAGCTGCCATTGTCAAGCTGCCGCAGGAATTGCAGCTCAGATGAGTCATGCGCGGCAGGAATCACGCAGCTCAGCAGGCCTGATCACGTGAATCTGCAGGCATTGATCACGTGGCTGATCAGACGTGCGTTGAGCATGCACTGATCACGTGGCTATCATGCACTGATCCGTGACTGCGCATGCACTCACGTGGCTCATCAGGCACCGATCACCGCTCATCATGATCACGTGTTTCTCAGGCAGTGATCAGTGAGTGACAGGCGCTGATCATGGGAGGCACTGATCACGTGGCTATCACTGATGTGACTGCGCATGCACTGATGGCGTGGCTGATCAGGCACTGATCACGTGTTTATCAGGCAGTGATCAGTGACTGACAGGCGCTGATCATGGGACTGCACCCACTGATCACGTGGCTGATCAGAACTGACCACCTGACTGCATGCAGTGATCACGTGGCTGGTCGTTCACTGATCACGTGTTTATCATACGGTGATCACGTGACTGAGAGGCGCTGATCACGTGACTGTGCCCTCAGTGATCACGTGGCTGATCATGCACTGATATCGTGACTGAGCATGCACTGATCATGTGCCGGGAGCCGGTGAGGCATTCCACTCTGGACAAAGGTCATGAGGAAGGAGGCTCGGCATACGCAAATGCGGGATCGAGCCTCAGGAGTCCACCTGGATATTCTCGAGCATCTCCCCCCCAAAAAAACCAGAGTCTGCCTACTTTCTTGCTTTGTGCTCTCACCTCTGATTTCACTGGGGGCTGTCCCCACCACCATCTCGCTCTCTCTGTCAAAGAGTTAACTTACAGCTCCAATTCATAAAGTTCCTTGTCATTCTTCCCTTTAACTTCCAGCTGAATCTCCATCTAGAGCTTGGAACCCACAATGTTTACTAATTATGCCTGGGCTGATAAGACCCACTCGAGAAGGTGTCTAGTGTGAGGCACCTTCCGCTATTCGAGGGAGGGCACCTGCGCTCGTGAAGTGGTGCAAACTTCTTGTCTTGAAGTTTGATTGGTCTCCCAGCGTAAACCAAGCTAATCAGTCTCTTTTCTCCACCGAATTTTCCTACTGAGCTATCCTCATACTATTATTCTTGACACCTCTGATGAGCATATAAATAGTCGCCTAGGCCATCTCTCCTTCGAATACCCTGGATCAGCTGGGGCTGTTCCCCGGCAGGTGGCGCTTGAACAGGGAACTCAGGAGGCGATACTCAAAGAGCTGAGAAGACACGAACCACGCAATCAGCAGGCAATAAGCATGGAGCTCAGCAGTGACGAATCATGCTGCTCAACTGGCAATAATCAAGCAGGTGACCAGGCAGGAATCACGCAGCTCAGCTGGCATTGTCAAGCAGATGAGCCGACAGGAATCTTGCAGCTCAGCTGGCAATTGTCATGCAGATGAGCCGGCAGGAATCACGCAGCTCAGCAGGCCCTGATCACGTGACTCTGCAGGCACTGATCACGTGGCTGATAAGTACAGATCACGTTACTGAGCATGCACTGATCACGTGGCTATCATGCACTGATCACGTGACTGTGCATGCACTGATGACGTGGCTGGTCAGGCACTGATCACATGGCTCATCATGCACTGATCACGTGTTTCTCAGGCAGTGATCAGTGACTGACAGGCGCTGATCATGGGACTGTGCACGCACTGATCACGTGGCTATCATGCACTGATCACGTGACTCGCGCATGCACTGATGACGTGGCTGATCGGGCACTGATCACGTGTTTATCAGGCAGTGATCAGTGACTGACAGGCGCTGATCATGGGACTGTGCACGCACTGATCACGTGGCTGATCAGGAACTGACCACCTGACTGCGCATGCAGTGATCACGTGGCTGGTCGTTCACTGATCACGTGTTTATCATACGGTGATCAAGTGACAGAGAGGCGCTGATCACGTGACTGTGCCGTCAGTGATCACGTGGCTGATCATGAACTGATATCGTGACTGAGCATGCACTGATCATGACCCGGGAGCCGGTGAGGCATTCCACTCTGGACAAAGGTCATGAGGAAGAAGGCTCTGTATACGAAAATGCGGGATCGAGCCTCAGGAGTCCACCTGGATATTCTCGAGCATCTCCCCCCCAAAAAAACCAGAGTCTGCCTACTTTCTTTCTTTGTGCTCTCACCTCTGATTTCACTGGGTGCTGTGCCCCACCTCCATCTCGCTCTCTCTATCAAAGTGTTAACTTACAGCTCCAATTCATAAAGTTCCTTGTTATACTTCCCTTTAACTTCCAGCTGAATCTCCATCTGGAGCTTGGAACCCACAATGCCTACTAATTATGCCTGGGCTGCTAAGACCCACTCGAGAAGGTGTCTAGTGTGAGGCAACTTCCGCTATTCGAGAGGGCGCCTGCGGCCTTCGTAAGTGGTGCAAACTTCTTGTCTTGAAGTTTGATTGGTCTCCCGCGTAAACCAAGCTAATCAGTCTCTTTTCTCCACCGAATTTTCCTACTGAGCTATCCTCATACTATTATTCTTGACATCTCTGATGAGCATATAAATAGTCGCCTAGGCCATCTCTCCTTCGAATACCCTGGATCAGCTGGGGCTGGTTCCCGGCAGGTGGCGCCCGAACAGGGACCTCAGGAGGCAATACTCAAAGAGCTGAGCAGACACGAACCAGGCAATCAGCAGGCAATAAGCATGGAGCTCAGCAGTGACGAATCATGCTGCTCAACTGGCAATAATCAAGCAGGTGACCAGGCAGGAATCACGCAGCTCAGCTGGCATTGTCAGCAGATGAGCCGCAGGAAATTGCAGCTCAGCTGGCAATTGTCATGCAGATGAGCCGGCAGGAATCACGCAGCTCAGCAGGCCCTGATCACGTGACTCTGCAGGCACTGATCACGTGGCTGATAAGTACAGATCACGTTACTGAGCATGCACTGATCACGTGGCTATCATGCACTGATCACGTGACTGTGCATGCACTGATGACGTGGCTGGTCAGGCACTGATCACATGGCTCATCATGCACTGATCACGTGTTTCTCAGGCAGTGATCAGTGACTGACAGGCGCTGATCATGGGACTGTGCACGCACTGATCACGTGGCTATCATGCACTGATCACGTGACTGCGCATGCACTGATGACGTGGCTGATCGGGCACTGATCACGTGTTTATCAGGCAGTGATCAGTGACTGACAGGCGCTGATCATGGGACTGTGCACGCACTGATCACGTGGCTGATCAGGAACTGACCACCTGACTGCGCATGCAGTGATCACGTGGTTGGTCGTTCACTGATCACGTGTTTATCATACGGTGATCAAGTGACAGAGAGGCGCTGATCACGTGACTGTGCCGTCAGTGATCACGTGGCTGATCATGAACTGATATCGTGACTGAGCATGCACTGATCATGACCCGGGAGCCGGTGAGGCATTCCACTCTGGACAAAGGTCATGAGGAAGAAGGCTCTGTATACGAAAATGCGGGATCGAGCCTCAGGAGTCCACCTGGATATTCTCGAGCATCTCCCCCCCAAAAAAACCAGAGTCTGCCTACTTTCTTTCTTTGTGCTCTCACCTCTGATTTCACTGGGTGCTGTGCCCCACCTCCATCTCGCTCTCTCTATCAAAGTGTTAACTTACAGCTCCAATTCATAAAGTTCCTTATTATTCTTCCCTTTAACTTCCAGCTGAATCTCCATCTGGAGCTTGGAACCCACAATGCCTACTAATTATGCCTGGGCTGCTAAGACCCACTCGAGAAGGTGTCTAGTGTGAGGCAACTTTCGCTATTCGAGAGGGCGCCTGCGGCCTACGTAAGTGGTGCAAACTTCTTGTCTTGAAGTTTGATTGGTCTCCCGCGTAAACCAAGCTACTCAGTCTCTTTTCTCCACCGAATTTTCCTACTGAGCTATCCTCATACTCTTATTCTTGACATCTCTGATGAGCATATAAATCGTCGCCTAGGCCATCTCTCCTTCGAATACCCTGGATCAGCTGGGGCTGGTTCCCGGCAGGTGGCGCCCAAACAGGGACCTCAGGAGGCAATACTCAAAGAGCTGAGCAGACACGAACCAGGCAATCAGCAGGCAATAAGCATGGAGCTCAGCAGTGACGAATCATGCTGCTCAAGTGGCAATAATCAAGCAGGTGACCAGGCAGGAGTCACGCAGCTCAGCTGGCAATTGTCAAGCAGATGAGCCGACAGGAATCACGCGGCTTAGCTGGCAATTGTCATGCAGATGAGCCGGCAGGAATCACGCAGCTCAGCAGGCCCTGATCACGTGACTCTGCAGGCACTGATCACGTCTCTGATCAAGTACAGATCACGTGACTGAGCATGCACTGATCACGTGGCTATCATGCACTGATCACGTGACTGCGCTTGCACTGATGAGGTGGCTGATCAGGCACTGATCACATGACTCATCATGCACTGATCACGTGTTGCTCAGGCAGTGATCAGTGAGTGACAGGCGCTGATCATGGGACTGTGCACGCACTGATCACGTGGCTATCATGCACTGATCACGTGACTGCACATGCACTGATGACGTGGCTGATCGGGCACTGATCCCGTGTTTATCATACGGTGATCAAGTGACTGAGAGGCGCTGATCACGTGACTGTGCTGTCAGTCATCACTTGGCTGATCATGCACTGATATTGTGACTGAGCATGCACTGATCATGAGCCGGGAGCCGGTGAGGCATTCCACTCTGGACAAAGGTCATGAGGAAGGAGGCTCGGCATAGGAAAATGCGGGATCGAGCCTCAGGAGTCCACCTGGATATTCTCGAGCATCTCCCCCCCAAAAAAACCAGAGTCTGCCTACTTTCTTGCTTTGTGCTCTCACCTCTGATTTCACTGGGTGCTGTCCACCACCTCCATCTCGCTCTCTCTATCAAAGAGTTAACTTACAGCTCCAATTCATAAAGTTCCTTGTCATTCTTCCCTTGAACTTCCAGCTGAGTCTGAATCTGGAGCGCAGAACCCACCACGCTTACTAATTATGCCTGGGCTGCTAAGACCCACTTGAGAAGGTGTCTAGGGTGAGGCACCTTCCGCTATTCGAGAGGGCGCCTTCGGGCAACGTAAGTGGTGCAAAGTTCTTGTTTTGAAGTTTGATTGGTCTCCCGCGTAAACCAAGCTACTCAGTCTCTTTTCTCCACCGAATTTTCCTACTGAGCTATCCTCATACTCTTATTCTTGACATCTCTGATGAGCATATAAATCGTCGCCAAGGCCATCTGTCCTTCGAATACCCTGGATCAGCTAGGGCTGGTCCCCGGCAGGTGGCGCCCGAACAGGGACCTCAGGAGGCAATACTCAAAGAGCTGAGCAGACACGAACTACGCAATCAGCAGGCAATAAGCATGGAGCTCAGCTGTGACAAATCATGCTGCTCAACTGGCAATAATCAAGCAGGTGACCAGGCAGGAATCACGCAGCTCAGCTGGCAATTGTCAAGCAGATGAGCCGGCAGGAATCACGCAGCTCAGCAGGCCCTGATCACGTGACTCTGCAGGCACTGATCACGTGGCTGATCAAGTAGAGATCACGTGATTGAGCTTGCACTGATCACGTGGCTATCATGCACTGATCTCGTGACTGCGCATGCACTGATGACGTGGCTCATCAGGCACTGACAACATGGCTCATCATGCACTGATCACGTGTTTCTCAGGCAGTGATCAGTGACTGACAGGCGCTGATCATGGGACTGTGCACCCACTGATCACGTGGCTATCATGCACTGATCAGGTGACTGTGCATGCACAGATGACGTGGCTGATCGGGCACTGATCACGTGTTTATCAGGCAGTGATCAGTGACTGACAGGCGCTGATCATGGGACTGTGCACGCACTGATCACCTGGCTGATCAAGAACTGACCACCTGACTGCGCATGCAGTGATCACGTGGCTGGTCGTTCACTGATCACGTGTTTATCATACGGTGATCACGTGACTGAGAGGCTCTGATCACGTGACTGTGCCGTCAGTGATCACGTGACTGATCATGCACTGATATCGTGACTGACCATGCACGGATCATGTGCCGGGAGACGGGGAGGGTTTCCATTCTGGACAAAGGTCATGAGGAAGGAGGCTCGGCATACGCAAATGCGGGATCGAGCCTCAGGAGTCCACCCGGATATTCTCGAGCATCTCCCCCCCAAAAAAACCAGAGTCTGCCTACTTTCTTGCTTTGTGCTCTCACCTCTGATTTCACTGGGTTCTATCCCCCACCTCCATCTCGCTCTCTCTGTCCAAGAGTTAACTTACAGCTCCAATTCATAAAGTTCCTTGTCATTCTTCCCTTTAACTTCCAGCTGAGTTTCCATCTGGATCGCGGAACCCACCATGCTTACTAATTATGCCTGGGCTTCTAAGACCCACTCGAGAAGGTGTCTAGGGTGAGGCACCTTCCGCTATTCGAGAGGGCGCCTGCGGCCTATGTAAATGGTGCAAAGTTCTTGTCTTGAAGTTTGATTGGTCTCCCGCGTAAACCATGCTACTCAGTCTCTTTTCTCCACCGAATTTTCCTACTGAGCTATCCTTATACTATTATTCTTGACATTTCTGATTAGCATATAAATTGTCCCCAGGCCATTTTTCCTTCAATACCTGGATCAGCTGGGGCTGGTCCTCGCAGGTGGCGCCCGAACAGTGACCTCAGGAGGCAATACTCAAAGAGCTGAGCAGACACGAACCATGCAAACAGCAGGCAATAAGCATGGAGCTCAGCAGTGACGACTCATGCTGCTCAACTGGCAATAATCAAGCAGGTGACCAGGCAGGAATCACGCAGCTCAGCTGGCAATTGTCAAGCAGATGAGCCCACAGGAATCACGCAGCTCAGCTGGCAATTGTCATGCAGATGAGCCGGCAGGAATCACGCAGCTCAGCAGGCCCTGATCACGTGACTCTGCAGGCACTGATCACGTGGCTGATCAAGTATAGATCACGTGACTGAGCATGCACTGATCACGTGGCTATCATGCACTGATCACGTGACTGCGCATGCACTGATGACGTGGCTCATCAGGCAATGATCACATGGCTCATCATGCACTGATCACGTGTTTCTCAGACAGTGATCAGTGACTGACAGGCGCTGATCATGGGACTGTGCACGCACTGATCACGTGGCTATCATGCACTGATCATGTGACTGCGCATGCACTGATGACGTGGCTGATCAGCACTGATCCCGTGTTTATCAGGCAGTGATCAGTGACTGACAGGCGTTGATCATGGGACTGTGCACGCACTGATCACGTGGCTATCATGCACTGATCATGTGACTGCCCATGCACTGATGACGTGGCTGATCGGGCACTGATCACGTGTTTCTCAGGCAGTGATCAGTGACTGACAGGCGCTGATCATGGGACTGTGCACGTACTGATCTCCTGGCTGATCAGGAACTGACCACCTGACTTCTCATGCAGTGATCACGTGGCTGGTCGTTCACTGATCACGTGTTTATCCTACGGTGATCACGTGACTGAGAGTGACTGATCACGTGACTGTGCCATCAGTGATCACGTGGCTGATCATGCACTGATATCGTGACTGAGCATGCACTGATCATGTGCTGGGAGCCGGTGAGGCATTCCACTCTGGACAAAGGTCATGAGGAAGGAGGCTCGGCATACGCAAATGCGGGATCGAGCCTCAGGAGTCCACCTGGATATTCTCGAGCATCTCCCCCCAAAAAAAACCAGAGTCTGCCCACTTTCTTGCTTTTTGCTCTCACCTCTGATTACACTGGGGTCTGTCCCCAACCACCATCTCGCTCTCTCTGTCAAAGAGTTAACTTACAGCTCCAATTCATAAAGTTCCTTGTCATTCTTCCCTTGAACTTCCAGCTGAGTTTCCATCTGGAGCGCGGAACCCACAACGCTTACTAATTATGCCTGGCCTGCTAAGACCCACTCGAGAAGGTGTCTAGAGTGAGGCACCTTCCGCTACTCGAGAGGGCACCTGCGGCCTTCGTAAGTGGTGCAAACTTCTTGTCTTGAAGTTTGATTGGTCTCCCGCGTAAACCAAGCTAATCAGTCTCTTTTCTCCACCGAATTTTCCTACTGAGCTATCCTCATACTATTATTCTTGACATCTCTGATGAGCATATAAATATTCGCCTAGGCCATCTCTCCTTCGAATACCCTGGATCAGCTGGGGCTGTTCCCCGGCAGGTGGCGCTCGAACAGGGACCTCAGGAGGCAATACTCAAAGAGCTGAGAAGACTCGAACCACGCAATCAGCAGGCAATAAGCATGGAGCTCAGCAGTGACGAATCATGCTGCTCAACTGGCAATAATCAAGCAGGTGACCAGGCAGGAATCACGCAGCTCAGCTGGCATTGTCAAGCAGAGGAGCCGACAGGAATCTTGCAGCTCAGCTGGCAATTGTCATGCAGATGAGCCGGCAGGAATCACGCAGCTCAGCAGGCCCTGATCACGTGAATCTGCAGGCATTGATCACGTGGCTGATAAGTACAGATCACGTTACTGAGCATGCACTGATCACGTGGCTATCATGCACTGATCCCGTGACTGTGCATGCACTGATGACGTGGCTGGTCAGGCACTGATCACATGGCTCATCATGCACTGATCACGTGTTTCTCAGGCAGTGATCAGTGACTGACAGGCGCTGATCATGGGACTGTGCACGCACTGATCACGTGGCTATCATGCACTGATCACGTGACTGCGCATGCACTGATGACGTGGCTGATCGGGCACTGATCACGTGTTTATCAGGCAGTGATCAGTGACTGACAGGCGCTGATCATGGGACTGTGCACGCACTGATCACGTGGCTGATCAGGAACTGACCACCTGACTGCGCATGCAGTGATCACGTGGCTGGTCGTTCACTGATCACGTGTTTATCATACGGTGATCAAGTGACAGAGAGGCGCTGATCACGTGACTGTGCCGTCAGTGATCACGTGGCTGATCATGCACTGATATCGTGACTGAGCATGCACTGATCATGAGCCGGGAGCCGGTGAGGCATTCCACTCTGGACAAAGGTCATGAGGAAGAAGGCTCTGTATACGAAAATGCGGGATCGAGCCTCAGGAGTCCACCTGGATATTCTCGAGCATCTCCCCCCCAAAAAAACCAGAGTCTGCCTACTTTCTTTCTTTGTGCTCACCTCTGATTTCACTGGGTGCTGTCCCCACCTCCATCTCGCTCTCTATCAAAGTGTTAACTTACAGCTCCAATTCATAAAGTTCCTTGTTATTCTTCCCTTTAACTTCCAGCTGAATCTCCATCTGGAGCTTGGAACCCACAATGCCTACTAATTATGCCTGGGCTGCTAAGACCCACTCGAGAAGGTGTCTAGTGTGAGGCAACTTCCGCTATTCGAGAGGGCGCCCATGGCTACACGTAAGTGGTGCAAACTTCTTGTCTTGAAGTTTGATTGGTCTCCCAGAAACCAAGCTACTCAGTCTCTTTTCTCCACCGAATTTTCCTACTGAGCTATCCTCATACTCTTATTCTTGACATCTCTGATGAGCATATAAATCGTCGCCTAGGCCATCTCTCCTTCGAATACCCTGGATCAGCTGGGGCTGGTCCCCGCAGGTGGCGCCAAACAGGGACCTCAGGAGGCAATACTCAAAGAGCTGAGCAGACACGAACCACGCAATCAGCAGGCACAAGCATGGAGCTCAGCAGTGACGAATCATGCTGCTCAAGTGGCAATAATCAAGCAGGTGACCAGGCAGGAGTCACGCAGCTCAGCTGGCAATTGTCAAGCAGATGAGCCGACAGGAATCACGCGGCTTAGCTGGCAATTGTCATGCAGATGAGCCGGCAGGAATCACGACTGAGCTCAGCAGGCCCTGATCACGTGACTCTGCAGGCACTGATCACGCCTCTGATCAGGCACAGATCACGTGACTGAGCATGCACTGATCACGTGGCTATCATGCACTGATCACGTGATCGCGCTTGCACTGATGAGGTGGCTGATCAGGCACTGATCACATGACTCACCATGCACTGATCACGTGTTGCTCAGGCAGTGATCAGTGAGTGACAGGCGCTGATCATGGGACTGTGCACGCACTGATCACGTGGCTATCATGCACTGATCACGTGACTGCACATGCACTGATGACGGGCTGATCGGGCACTGATCACGTGTTTATCATACGTGATCACGTGACTGAGAGGCGCTGATCACGTGACTGTGCTGTCAGTCATCACTTGGCTGATCATGCACTGATATTGTGACTGAGCATGCACTGATCATGAGCCGAGCCGGGGAGGCATTCCACTCTGGACAAAGGTCATGAGGAAGGAGGCTCGCATAGGAAAATGCGGATCGAGCCTCAGGAGTCCACCTGGATATTCTCGAGCATCTCCCCCAAAAAAAAACCAGAGTCTGCCTACTTTCTTGCTTTGTGCTCACCTCTGATTTCACTGGGTGCTGTCCACCACCTCCATCTCGCTCTCTATCAAAGAGTTAACTTACAGCTCCAATTCATAAAGTTCCTTGTCATTCTTCCCTTGAACTTCCAGCTGAGTCTGAATCTGGAGCGCAGAACCCACCACGCTTACTAATTATGCCTGGGCTGCTAAGACCCACTTGAGAAGGTGTCTAGGGTGAGGCACCTTCCGCTATTCGAGATGTCGCCTTCGGGCAACGTAAGTGGTGCAAAGTTCTTGTTTTGAAGTTTGATTGGTCTCCCGCTTAAACCAAGCTACTCAGTCTCTTTTCTCCACCGAATTTTCCTACTGAGCTATCCTCATACACTTATTCTTGACATCTTTGATGAGCATATAAATAGTCGCCAAGGCCATCTCTCCTTCGAATACCCTGGATCAGCTGGGGCTGGTCCCCGGCAGGTGGCGCCCGAACAGGGACCTCAGGAGGCAATACTCAAAGAGCTGAGCAGACACGAACCACGCAATCAGCAGGCACAAGCATGGAGCTCAGCTGTGACAAATCATGCTGCTCAACTGGCACAATCAAGCAGGTGACCAGGCAGGAATCACGCAGCTCAGCTGGCAGATGAGCCGACAGGTCAGCTCAGCAGATGAGCCGGGCAGGAATCACGCAGCTCAGCAGGCCCTGATCACGTGACTCTGCAGGCACTGATCACGTGGCTGATCACCGATCAGAGATCACGTGATTGAGCATGCACTGATCACGTGGCTATCATGCACTGATCACGTGAGGCAGTGATCGCATGCACTGATGGACGTGGCTCATCAGGCACTGACAACATGGCTCATGCATGCACTGATCACACTGATCCCGCGTTTATCAGGCAGTGATCAGTGACTGACAGGCGCTGATCATGGGACTGTGCACCACTGATCACGTGGCTATCACGCACTGATCATGTGCATGCACAGATGACGGGCTGATCGGGCACTGATCACGTGTTTATCAGGCAGTGATCAGTGACTGACAGGCGCTGATCATGGGACTGTGCACTGATCACCTGGCTGATCAGAACTGACCACCTGATCATGCAGTGATCACGTGGCTGGTCGCTCACTGATCACGTGTTTATCCCACGGTGATCACGTGACCGAGAGTGGCTGATCACGTGACTGTGCCATCAGTGATCACGTGGCTGATCATGCACTGATATCGTGACTGAGCATGCACTGATCATGTGCCGAGCCGTGAGGCATTCCACTCTGGACAAAGGTCATGAGGAAGGAGGCTCGCATACGAAAAATGCGGATCGAGCCTCAGGAGTCCACCTGGATATTCTCGAGCATCTCCCAAAAAAAAACCAGAGTCTGCCCACTTTCTTGCTTTTTTGCTCACCTCTGATTTCACTGGGGTCTGTCCCAACCACCATCTCGCTTCTCTGTCAAAGAGTTAACTTACAGCCCAATTCATAAAGTTCCTTGTCATTCTTCCTTTAACTTCCAGCTGAGTTTCCATCTGAGCTTGGAACCCACAATGCCTACTAATTATGCCTGGCCTGCTAAGACCCACTGAGAAGGTGTCTAGAGTGAGGCACCTTCCGCTATTCGAGAGGGCACCTGCGGCCACGTAAGTGGTGCAAACTTCTTGTCTTGAAGTTTGATTGGTCTCCCAGAAACCAAGCTAATCAGCCCTTTTCTCCACCGAATTTTCCTACTGAGCTATCCTCATACTATTATTCTTGACACCTCTGATGAGCATATAAATAGTCGCCTAGGCCATCTCTCCTTCGAATACCCTGGATCAGCTGGGGCTGTTCCCCGGCAGGTGGCGCTCGAACAGGGACCTCAGGAGGCAATACTCAAAGAGCTGAGAAGACACGAACCACGCAATCAGCAGGCAATAAGCATGGAGCTCAGCAGTGACGAATCATGCTGCTCAACTGGCACAATCAAGCAGGTGACCAGGCAGGAATCACGCAGCTCAGCTGGCATTGTCAAGCAGATGAGCCGACAGGAATCTTGCAGCTCAGCTGGCAATTGTCATGCAGATGAGCCGGCAGGAATCACGCAGCTCAGCAGGCCCTGATCACGTGAATCTGCAGGCACTGATCACGTGGCTGATAAGTACAGATCACGTTACTGAGCATGCACTGATCACGTGGCTATCATGCACTGATCACGTGACTGTGCATGCACTGATGACGGGCTGGTGAGGCACTGATCACATGGCTCATCATGCACTGATCACGTGTTTCAGCAGCAGTGATCAGTGACCGACAGGCGCTGATCATGGGACTGTGCACGCACTGATCACGTGGCTATCGCGCACTGATCACGTGATCGCGCATGCACCGATGACGTGGCTGATCGGGCACTGATCACGTGTTTATCAGGCAGTGATCAGTGACTGACAGGCGCTGATCATGGACTGTGCACGCACTGATCACGTGGCTGATCAGGAACTGACCACCTGATCGCGCATGCAGTGATCACGTGGCTGGTCGCTCACTGATCACGTGTTTATCATACGGTGATCATGACAGAGAGGCGCTGATCACGTGACTGTGCCGCCAGTGATCACGCGGCTGATCATGCACTGATATCGTGACTGAGCATGCACTGATCATGAGCCGAGCCGTGAGGCATTCCACTCTGGACAAAGGTCATGAGGAAGAAGGCTCTGTATACGAAAATGCGGGATCGAGCCTCAGGAGTCCACCTGGATATTCTCGAGCATCTCCCCCCCAAAAAAACCAGAGTCTGCCTACTTTCTTTCTTTGTGCTCACCTCTGATTTCACTGGGTGCTGTCCCCACCTCCATCTCGCTCTCTATCAAAGTGTTAACTTACAGCCCAATTCATAAAGTTCCTTATTATTCTTCCCTTTAACTTCCAGCTGAATCTCCATCTGGAGCTTGGAACCCACAATGCCTACTAATTATGCCTGGGCTGCTAAGACCCACTCGAGAAGGTGTCTAGTGTGAGGCAACTTTCGCTATTCGAGAGGGCGCCATGCCCACGTAAGTGGTGCAAACTTCTTTGTCTTGAAGTTTGATTGGTCTCCCGCAGAAACCAAGCTACTCAGTCTCTTTTCTCCACCGAATTTTCCTACTGAGCTATCCTCATACTCTTATTCTTGACATCTCTGATGAGCATATAAATCGTCGCCTAGGCCATCTCTCCTTCGAATACCCTGGATCAGCTGGGGCTGGTTCCCGGCAGGTGGCGCCCAAACAGGGACCTCAGGAGGCAATACTCAAAGAGCTGAGCAGACACGAACCACGCAATCAGCAGGCAATAAGCATGGAGCTCAGCAGTGACGAATCATGCTGCTCAAGTGGCAATAATCAAGCAGGTGACCAGGCAGGAGTCACGCAGCTCAGCTGGCAATTGTCACAGATGAGCCCACAGGAATCACGCGCTTAGCTGGCAATTGTCATGCAGATGAGCCGGCAGGAATCACGCAGCTCAGCAGGCCCTGATCACGTGACTCTGCAGGCACTGATCACGCCTCTGATCAAGCACAGATCACGTGACTGAGCATGCACTGATCACGTGGCTATCATGCACTGATCACGGATCGCGCTTTGCACTGATGAGGTGGCTGATCAGGCACTGATCACATGACTCATCATGCACTGATCACGTGTTGCTCAGGCAGTGATCAGTGAGTGACAGGCGCTGATCATGGACTGTGCACGCACTGATCACGTGGCTATCATGCACTGATCACGCGGACTGCACATGCACTGATGACGGGCTGATCGGGCACCGATCCCGTGGTTTATCATACGGTGATCACGTGACTGAGAGGCGCTGATCACGTGACTGTGCTGTCAGTCATCACTTGGCTGATCATGCACTGATATTGTGACTGAGCATGCACTGATCATGAGCCGGGAGCCGTGAGGCATTCCACTCTGGACAAAGGTCATGAGGAAGGAGGCTCGCATAGGAAAATGCGGATCGAGCCTCAGGAGTCCACCTGGATATTCTCGAGCATCTCCCCCCCAAAAAAACCAGAGTCTGCCTACTTTCTTGCTTTGTGCTCTCACCTCTGATTTCACTGGGTGCTGTCCACCACCTCCATCTCGCTCTCTCTATCAAAGAGTTAACTTACAGCTCCAATTCATAAAGTTCCTTGTCATTCTTCCCTTGAACTTCCAGCTGAGTCTGAATCTGGAGCGCAGAACCCACCACGCTTACTAATTATGCCTGGGCTGCTAAGACCCACTTGAGAAGGTGTCTAGGGTGAGGCACCTTCCGCTATTCGAGAGGGCGCTTCGGGCAACGTAAGTGGTGCAAAGTTCTTGTTTTGAAGTTTGATTGGTCTCCCCGCAGAAACCAAGCTACTCAGCCCTTTTCTCCACCGAATTTTCCTACTGAGCTATCCTCATACTCTTATTCTGACATCTCTGATGAGCATATAAATCGCCGCCAAGGCCATCTGTCCTTTCAATACCCTGATCAGCTAGGCTGGTCCCCGCAGGTGGCGCCCAACAGGGACCTCAGGAGGCAATACTCAAAGAGCTGAGCAGACACGAACCACGCAATCAGCAGGCACAAGCATGGAGCTCAGCTGTGACAAATCATGCTGCTCAACTGGCACATAATCAAGCAGGTGACCAGGCAGGAATCACGCAGCTCAGCTGGCAATTGTCAGCAGATGAGCCGGCAGGAATCACGCAGCTCAGCAGGCCCTGATCACGTGACTCTGCAGGCACTGATCACGTGGCTGATCAAGCAGAGATCACGTGATTGAGCTTGCACTGATCACGTGGCTATCATGCACTGATCTCGCGGATCGCGCATGCACTGATGACGGGCTCATCAGGCACTGACAACATGGCTCATCATGCACTGATCACGCGGTGTTTTCAGGCAGTGATCAGTGATGACAGGCGCTGATCATGGGACTGTGCACCCACTGATCACGTGGCACATGCACTGATCAGGGTGACTGTGCATGCACAGATGACGGGCTGATCGGGCACTGATCACGTGTTTATCAGGCACCGATCAGTGACTGACAGGCGCTGATCATGGACTGTGCACGCACTGATCACCTGGCTGATCAAGAACTGACCACC